>NW_008351958.1:2154640-2183977 GCF_000622305.1 Nannospalax galili | reverse complement strand
AAAAAATTTCACTTATTATCGGTGAAATCAACACTATCTGACTGAGCTGTAACCACCGTCTTACTGCTTCCTTGCCCATGGCTTGCTAGGGTTGCATGCATCTTAATACAGAGATTGCACTGGTTATGTATCAACAGAATATGATGATGATACTGAAGAGCCAATTTCTAAGTATGTTGTTATTAAATAAATCATTTTTAAAAATTAAAAAAAATTTCACTTATTATCGGTGAAATCAACACTATCTGACTGAGCTGTAACCACCGTCTTACTGCTTCCTTGCCCATGGCTTGCTAGGTTTGCATGCATCTTAATACAGAGATTGCACTGGTTATGTATCAACAGAATATGATGCTGATACTGAAGAGCCAATAGAAGTGATGATGTAGCGACTCATGGGAATGCACTGCAATACCTACCAAACCACTGAAGAAAAGGTAGATGAATATTCTAATCCAGTTTTTCCTCAGTCCTGCAGATTATTGAGAGTAGAATTTAACATTTTTCTATGCATTTGTGGGTGTACTTATGGGAGAATTCTTAAATGAATTGAACAAGGTTTTATTATTAATATTATGCACACAGCTAAGCATTGGTATTATTAAGAACATAAATGAAAATAATTTTAGACAGTAGCAATACCAAATTTGATTCCTACTAAATATCTTAATTATATAATTTTTTGGAGGCAAGTATAGTGGTATAAAACTGTAATTTCAACTCTTGGGAAGTGGTGGAGGGAGGAACAAGAATTTAAGGTCATTTTCAGCTACCTAATAAGTTCAAAGCCAGGCTGGCTACATAAGAGCCTATGTCAAAAATAAACAAACAAAAAATAAAAATTGTTTTCAGTGGGAAGTGAGTTGGTTCTTTATTGCAGGTAACCTAGTTTAGAGAAAAGTTATACAACACAGATTTCAGCAGAAGGGTTGTCATACATGTCTAACAGTAGTTCTAATTCTAAAGCACAGAATCCATAGAATCAAATAAAAGCATCATGGGGAGAAAATACCATGAAATAAAACAATGTAAAGGATGCTTCATCTCCTGCACTCTGCAGGCTGGTCTGGTGAGATTCTTCCAAGTGTGGCTTGGAAGAGGCAGGAGGAATTCTCAGGCCCATGCGGGCAGGTGCCTGCGCTGCAAAACACAGACAGAGCACAGACTTCCCCACCCACTGACCCAACTTCCTTCTCTGCCACCACCGACTTCACTATTGTATGCAATAGAAGTGTGTGGATTTGAGAATGTGACCTTTCCATTTGTTTTGGCTCAACTTTGGACCCCATTTGTCCCCCCCAAAAAAATTCATCTGTTGAAGTCCTGATTCCCAGTTCCTCAGAATGACTGCTTTTGAAGAAAAGGACTTTGATGCTATCATTAATATAAAATGAGGTCATTAGGGTGGGCTCTAATCCAATATGGCTGGTGTCCTTATTAGAGGAAATGAAGACACTGACAGGTACCAAGGGAAGAGTAGGTAATGACAAAGGGAGAGGTCAACCATCGGAAAGCCAAGGAGAGAAGCTAAAGGGGAATCTGCCTTACTGACACCTTGATCTTGGACTTCTGGTCGCAGAATTATGAGAAAGTGAGTTTTTGTCACTAAATACACCCAATCCATGGTACTTTGTCATGACAGCCATGAAAAACTAATGCATTGTCTGACTTAATTTCAGAATGTGGCATGACATTCAAATGGCTGGGTATAAAATGTGGCTGGTTGCAGAGACTCCTCCCCATTGCTCTGCCTAGATGATAAAAATTTCCAGTGCAAAGGAGTTTCTCCTCTCCCCTTACAAGTAGCCCATGGAAGCCTTCAGAAAGCACAGGCCTCGGGATCCTGTTGTTAACACCATGTGTTCCTCTGGAGGAGAATGCAGGATAAGGGCATCAGGCTGAGGGTGTGGTGAGGTGGGTCAGGAACGTGTTAGAAAGTGAAAAGTTGAGAGGTAGAACAGAGCTGTGCTAGGTCATGAGGCACCCAAGTGCCAGAAGAAAGAATATCAAGGAAGGGATAGGCTTAATAGCATCCTGTGCATGGGAGCCTGGCTCTGCACCCAGTGCCTGTGTATAAGAACCAACTTCACCTCAAGACTTTAAGGCACCAAAGAAAATAAGGCAATACAAAACAAATTCAAGTCTGGTAAGCGTGGTTTTTAAAAACGCATGTGTGAATGTGCACACACTTGTGGGCTATTTTGTGTGTACATGTTGTGTGTGTCTGTTTCTTGATAGAATGTCATTAATTAATCTTAAAAGACAGGAAAAATCTGTGGAGAGTGGTTATTACTGCAGCTGATGCTAGTAAGGATCTCTACATCCATTTCCAATACTAATTTGCTGTGTGTCTTTGGATAAAAATGTTTAAAGACACATCACCTCTGGAATGGAAGAGGTGCTTTTAGAAGTATCTGGGCAGGCCCTTGAGTGATGGTCAGAATTAGAATGAAATGCTGGGGTGTCCCCTGAGAATCGGCCCCCTGGGTACTCACACCACAGCAGTGAACAGACACATTGGTTCAGAAGGGAGAGTCTCAAAGCATGTACCATTCTGAAATCTAGTCTGGGGTCTCTGTATGATAACAAGAACACTTTCTTGCTCTAGTACAAGACAGAACATGATTGTGGGAAGAAAGATGGAGGTAAAGAAGTTTATGAGAACCCTTCATTCTGTTTCAGCAAGCACTGGCCCATTGTAATGCTGTTCACTGAATAGCATCAAGGATCCAACATGGAATTACTAGGAGCTTGGTCCACATATACTCCAGTGTAGAGCCTCCATAGTGTGTCAGCAATGTTAAGTGACCTGGGAGAAGCATGATTGTGCCGTGCTGTTGGAGATCAGTGGGGAAGGAGGCAGGGAAACGTTTGTCCAGGGATGTCTCTGAGTCCATGCTTAAGAATAGGTGGGTAAGATGTCATTGGGAGGATGAGTGAAGACGGATTTCCAAGTGGAGCAAACAGTGCTAACCAAAGCTGGAGCTCTGACGATATCCTACTCTCTGAGAAAATTCCACGTGATCAAGGCAGCTAGAAGGCAGCTTTGGGAGACCACCAGCTGTCTAGAAGGCAGCTTTGGGTGACCACCAGCTGTCTAGAAGGCAGCTTTGGGAGACCACCAGCTGTCTAGAAGGCAGCTTTGGGAGACCACCAGCTGTCTAGAAGGCAGCTTTGGTAGACCACCAGCTCTCTAGTCAGTGGATGGAAAGCGGTTCAGTAACACAGACAGTAAAATGAATAAAAATTACCTGGGCAAAGGGTGAAAAGGAATCATGACATTTCAAAATTAAACAACCATTGTCATACCTTTTCATAAAGAGATTATGGGACTTAGTAACATTGGACTCTTAATCTTCTATGACACCAGTGGTTTGAGCCATGTGACAGCTGCCATTAGATACATGTGTCTTCTCCAGATTGCCTCAACCACCATGTAAACATTGAGCATGTATCCACTTCCCTGAACCACTTCTATCATGTACACTGGTCAGCAATCAATCGGATGGCCTGAGTTTGCCACCCCCAGGGCAGCATGAGAAAAGATAATTGAGTGCAGCAGCAACTTCCTCTGGAAGTTCAAGAGCCATGTATTAACTCTCCTCTGCGGAGTATACATCACAGCTGCCCAAGCCTGAGGGTGGCGTGCACAGAGATCATCCCCAGCGTTCAAGAAATGTATAAATTGGTCAACTGGTTATTTTCTTTTCCTCTTCAACATGAAAAAAATACTTGCAGACTATGTGCTACACAGGCATCAGTAATGGATGGAGAATGCACAAGCTTTTGGGTTAACATTTGGAATGTCAAGGTAACAATTAAGAAGTGAACATGATCAGGTTTCCAAATGATTCTGCTCATAATATGGGTGTTGTAAGAAAAGTCCTTTTCTGACAAATCTTTGGGGAGCAAATAAATATATTTTAAAAGTGAAGTAAAACAAAAATATGCAGCAAAATTGTTTAAAATCTATTTGGGTATCAAGATCCTTTCTTAAATGACAAAGATCAGAATATTCTCATGATAAAGATTAGAATCACTTATCTTGAGCTGAAAACTTAGGATTACCTTCTCAATTCACAGGATATATTTGACCAATATGACCTCAGATACGTGGGTTACAGAGCTGATGTACAGAGAGAAGTATGTTAGCAATAATAGTTTAAAATACTAGTGATAAAATATTTTGAATTTAGGAGACCAGGAATCAAGTGGCTGGGACTTATTGTTGGTAAGCTATGGGACTTATATATAATTTCTCAACTGTTCAGTCCTGGGAAGGACACCTGAAGTTTCTTCATCATCAAAATGAAGATCATATATTTAAAAATATACCCCAAATCACAGGGCATGACGGTGAATGCCTTTAATCCCAGCCCTTGGGAGGCAGAAGCAGGTGGATCTCTGCAAGATCAAGGCCCCCCTAGCTTACATCATGACTTCCAGACAGATTGTGACTAGTGAGACCCTGTCAATAAATAATAAACAACAACAACAAAATATATAGAGATATATCCCAAATCTCAGTCTCAAATTGCACTTCTGAAAGGCATTCTAAATATCACTCAGTGAAAGCCGAGCATGGTGCTGCACGCCTTTGATGCCAGCACTCCCAAGGTTGGCCTCGTCTATATAGTGAGTTCCAGGTCAGCTGGGGCTACAGGGAGACCCTGTCTCAAAAAGACCTAAAAAAGAAAGAAAGAAAGAAAGAAAAGGATCACTGAGTGACAATCACAACTGATACACATACTGTGAACAAAGGAAAAATATAAGGAAACTGGAAAGGAAAAAAACTAAAGGGATGAAAAATGCAGAGAGAAGCGACCCCAGTGTTCCCTGGGGAACTCACTTCAGAAAAGGGAAAGAAAGAAGGCAAAACCAAACTAAACATGGGAAACAAATCTAGAACAAAGACCTCTAATGTACATCTTGAGGTCTTTCAACCAGGTAAGGCTTCTCGCTCTGTCAAACAAATTCATAATAACTGAGTAAGGTCTGACTATCACTACTGCCCCTAGCAATTTGAAAATAGTCATCTAAGCAACTATGGAGTGTTATTGCCAAATATGTGCTATGTAAAATAAACTTCTTAAAATTGCTGTGACTAGACATAACAATTAGAAATACCAAAGCTCATATACCTGAGTTTTAAAAAGTTGTTGAAATCGAATAATGCCAAGTTATTTGGAGAAATCTCTACTGCCTTTTATATGCCAATGTCTACCAAAAATTACAAGAAATATGGTTTTAGTTTTGCTTGAGAATGAAATACACTGTGTTGAAAACTGCTTTGTCCAATTTCAAGAACTCCCATAAATTCTTCCACTGTTGCTTTCTTATTGGACAGTCGACAGCAACGATAATCATATCATACACTCCCCTGGTAGAAGGATCAATTTAGGAGTTTCTCTTTCCCAGTTACAGATGAAGTGTGAAGGCAGCTTTTAGAAAAATCAACAGGAAAGAAGTATTCCTTACTTTAGTGGTGCTACCTTGTGACTAATAATATGATTTTAAATATGGCAAAAAATGGAGACAACAATTTCTGCTTTGTAGACAATATTTTCCTAGAGCTTTAATAACAAGGCAAGATATTTTATCAGTATCTTTACCTTTTATTTTAAGTATGAATTTTGTTTCCAATTATGAGCTTTTATTGACAGCTCTGCTCCTAAAGTATAAAGTGGTGGGGTGAAAACTTATCTGCCTCTTTCCACTATTGTGCTGTGCACATACCTTTATTAATAGTTTTGCATCAGTAAATTCATAAAAATTCTGAATGAAGATTGCTTTAACAATGGTTTTATAGATTTTTCTAATACAAATAGTGTTTATATATATATATCTATTATTTTTTTACTTTCTTTTCTAGCCATCCATCTTTCCTATATAGTTTTTCATTATATATAACCTAAAAGAAAAAGGCTTATATTCTACTGGTTGAATGTGTGAAATACAAAGCCTAAATAGTCTTTGTTCTGAATTTGTAACTGCTAAGTAATAAAGAGATTAATCTTTTTTCCTAATCTTGTAAATGTGACTTGTGAGTTACTCGAATGTTGCTTTCTTTTTTCTCTCACTTACAAACTCTCAGTCTTATTCAGCTAAGATGATCTTGGAATCACACCTGATTTCTTAGTTTTTATACTTGCCATGTAATTTGTTACCAAGATTGCCAATTCAGGGCAGCAAGATGGCTCAGCAGGAGACGATACTTGCTGCCAAGCCTAACAACCTGAGTTCAGTCCTTGAAATCTCCGAGGTAGGAGAGAAGTGATTCTTTCAAGCTGCCCTCTGACCTCTACATGCTCACTGTGGCATGTGTGCAGGTGCACAGAACATGCGCGCACGCGTGCACTCACACACACAGGTACACACAAATGATAAAAAAAGAGCACTAATTCTTCAACATCCTAGTAGGAAGCCAGCAGAAAAGATACATTTAGTTATTTATAAAATTCATAAAGTGTATAAGATAAAAATTTGATGAACTCTGTTGTTCAGGAGAAGTACAATTATTCCCATGTTGAGATATGAAAGATGCTTCTTTCGTATGTCTTTCTCAAGAGGACATATGTGCTGTCATCAAAAAGCCTTCAGAAACACACTTACAGTGACAGATCAACTGATTCTATAGGGCTAGCTATTTCCAGGAAAGCAGCTCAGTGTGTTTGAGGATTGAGCATTGCCAATTTGAGTGTCTATAAGAACACTGATAAGAATGTGGCTATTAGTGATGTAAGTGTTCAAAATTTATTGAACATACAGTTTCAAGCTGATAATAATAGCAGTGGCAGTAACATCGGTTAGGGTATTTGTCATATTTCAGGTACAGTGTGCGCCATTTTCCCTGCATTTTTATTTAATCCATACAAAGATCTCATGAGGTAGACTTAATTCCATTTCATAAGAGAAATTTCAAGCCTTTAAGGAGCAGAGCCATGAACACTTAGCAATATTGGTCAAGAAATCAAGCCCCCAGCAGTGCTCTAAATGCCCATGATGCCAAATCAATCAGTCTCCCCACCCTCAAAGTAACCACAACACAGACATTTAGCATAATGGATGAGTCTGGCGATTTTAGATTTCGTATAAGTTAAATCATACAGAATGTATTCTTTGGTGTCTGTTGTTCACTCAGTATTGTTTGTGTAATTCATTCCTGTCCTGTGTAGTCTTGTAATGTGTTTATTTTCAATGTTGTATAGTTTTCCAGTATATGAACATACCAGATTAGTTTGGCCATTGTATGGTCAATGAACATTTTTATTGTTTGTAGAGTGTCATTATTATGTATATTGCTGCTGTAAATCATCTCCTATGTAGCTCTTGATACACTGTGTACTTGTTATTGTGGTATGAGCACATTCCTGAGCACAATTGAACAATATAATCTATTCAGATTAAAAGCTGTTGTTGAATTATAGCAGAATGTCTTCAGTTCTGGTTGGGGGGCTGGGGATATAGCTGGGTGTGCAACACTTACCTAGGTTTAAACCCCAGAAACCAAAGCCCTAGGTTTAAACCCCAGAACCATCACATACATACACACACACACACACACACACACGCACGCACGCACGCACGCACACACACACACACACACACATACACACACCACACCACACCCAAAATAAAGGAGTGCTCAGCTTTAAATGAGACGGCTATATCCTATCCCTTCCTCCCAAGGCTCAGAATCATCACAGATGGGGGCACAAAAAAATTGTAACAGTCAGAGGTAGCGGACATATACAGTGACACAGTATTTGCTGGACATGACAGTACCATTACACACATGAACTCACAGCAGCTGTGACTGTGTGCACAGGACATGCACATGATCAAACCAACAAAATCCCAGCACAGATGAGGAGGGGCTCAGGAAGTCCCAACCCTAGCTGAGGAGCTACTGGCAGTTGATGACTTCTGGGAGAAGAGTCAACTTTCTCAGGGATGCAGGCCTTGAGATGCTACCCATGCTCCAGTAGATGGTTGCACACCCATGTACATACAAGTTGCAGTAAATAGATTCAGTGGGTTTAAAAAACAGAATAGGTGAAGTTGGGAGGAAAAGGTCATGGGGGATGGGGAGGAACTGTAGTGGAGGGTTTGGGGGTGGATTTGCTCCAAATTCATTGTATGCGTTTATGAAATTCTCAAACAATAAAGGTAAATCTGTACAGTCTCTGTGTGGTTGTCTTCTCTTCCTTTCTATTCATAATTTTGTACCTTATATCAGAAAAATAGCTCAAATCACCCAAATCAATTTCCTAATGAAAAGAACAGAAAATGAAGTTCACAAAAGCTTTCTACCTTATAATGAGATTGCAGCAAATAATAACTCCATTTTCCTTGAAAAGAATTAGTACTCAAAAGAGTATGTGTAAAGTGCTATTTTATTTTAATTATAGGATACGGTGAATGAGCTACTGCGTGTCTGTTGCTGTAGGCAGGAAGCCCTCTCAAGGGTTCCTTGACACCACTGATCAGACCAAAGCACTAAAATGTGTTTGAACTTGAATTTTAAGTGCCTTGAAATACTATAATCTTAATTAGCTATGACACATAAATTACTTCATTTTACACCCACAACCATTGGCATTCAGAATTCCAAGTCAAAGTTTCTGAATTCTCAGATTAATGTGTATGCCAGGCAGGGCCATTATTGCCCTGGGAAGGAAATATCTTTTGCCTTCAGGGAAAAAAGGCACAGAACAGAACGTGATTCTTTCCACTCAGTAGATCTCATGGAATTTATCAGGAAAATTGCCCAACTATTGTCTTACATGGTTCCCCTTGCACATTAACAATTACCCGATTCAAGGAAGAAATATTAAGGCTTCTTAACTAAAGCTCCTATAGTTCTCCTGGGAAATTTGCAGGCTTTCCATGATCACATTTTAATTCTATGTTTTCACTTATTTTGATGACTATCTTAAAAGTTACAAACTTCTGGCTAACTTGGAGGAGGACCACATCACCAAAACCTTATCCCAGTGTGCAAGTGCACATTCGCCTTCTGGAAGCCAGCATCAGCACCCATTATATTAAAATTAAACCCGAGGCAGAGGAAGGCTGAGAACAATGCATATGCTAATAACGTGCACAGACATGCAGTTTTAAAGTTATCTCAGATAGATTTTGAATAATGAAAGAATCAAAGCATTGCGTGCATAGTACATGACAATTAAAGCATGTCAAGCTCAAAAGATGTCAAAAGAATTTGCACTACAATTCCCAGTTCCATTTTCCACAAAATGATGTTAGTATCATTAATATGAATTTATTGGTTTTGTGAGTTTTTGCCTCTAGATATGCGATAGCTATAGAAATATTTGTTTTTTTCTTGAGAAGTATAAATAGAAGAATAGATTTTATGTCAGTAAAAATATTTAAAATAGAAAATGTCAAAAATGCAAAGAAAGTGTTGTTGCATTCAAGAACACAAAGTTATTCATTATATTGAGTTCAAAGAAGATGAATTTTCATATGTAAGCATACATATGTATAGATTATATTCCATACATAATAAATCACATGTTTAAGTCAAAAATTTAAAAATTACAATATAAATGATAGATTGGAGTTCATCACAATGTTAATTTTTTTTACTCTTTTGTGTGTGACATTGTGTGTGATGTGTGTACATATGTATTAGATGAGTACATGGGTGTCTGCACATATGTTTGTGTTTGTTCATGCACATGTGTTCACATGCTTGCAGAGAGACCAGGAATTAAAGGTGAGCATATTTCTCAGTTGTTCTCTTCCTTGTTTATATAATTTTTTACATTTATTTGTTTCATCCGTGTACATGTGTGGACAGTAGGGATACATGCACATGCCACGGGTGTGTATGGAGGTCAGAGGACAGCTTTCAGGAGTCAGTTATTTCTTTCCACCATGTGTGTCCTGGGGATCAAACTCGGGTCTTAGGCCTTGATGGCAGGTGCCTTTACCAGCTGGGTCATCTCATCAGCCCTCTGAGCTGCTCACTGAAACTGGAGCTCATTGATTCACCTGCACTAGCTGACCAGCGAGCCACAGGTATCCTCCAGTCTCTACCCCACTCCCCCAGGACTAATATCACAGATGAGCACCACCACATCCTTCTCTTTGCTTGGGTGCTGGAGATCCTAACTCAGGTCCTCACGCTTGTCTATCAGGTACTTTACCAGATGAGCCCTCTCTGTAGCCCCAGAATTTTCCTCCTTTATGATAATGGCACCATCTGTAAGCCCAGCATTTGGGAGGCTAAAAAAGAAGAGCCATAGAGAATTCCAAGGTGGGTTGGGCTACAGAACAAGACCCTATCTAGAAAAAGACAAAATAATAATAATAATAATAATACTTAAAATATGAGATACAGCTTAGTATATTTAAGCCAAAAAACACTGCTCTAGAAGGACAATGATGAGAATAATTAACACTTATTGAAAGCAATACTTGTATCATTTAAAATATTTTAATTTTTAGTGGGTGTGGTGGCACACACCTTTAATCCCAGTACTCAGGGCAGAGGTGGGTGGATCTCTGTGAGTTCAAGGCCAGCCTGGTCTACATAGTGAGTTATAGGGGCTACAGGGAGACCCTGTCTCAAAAAGACCAAAAAAAATTTTTAATTTTTATATTATGTGTATGAGCATTATGCCTGCACATATGTCAATGCACCCGTGTCACGCAATGCCCATGGAATTCAGAGGAAAGCATTGGGTCCCCTGGAACTGGTGTTACAGAGAATTGTTAGCCGCCATATGGGTGCTGAGAATCAAAACCTGGTCCTCTGCAAGAGCTGTCAGTGTTCTTAACTGCTGAGCCATCTCTCCAGCCCCCGTATCATGTTTTAAAGTCCTTATGAAAATGCACTATGACAAAGCCAGTGCTTACCCAAAGCATGGGCAGAAGCAGTTTATGTCATTCGTCAAAAGTCATTGTCTGAAATGATAAAAAGAGTTAGATCTCACAAAGTTCCTTGTGATGTCATGTCATCATTAGAATGTCTGTCATCATGTAAGCCTGTACCACCTTATAGTTTATGCTCTGCTTCTGGAACTCACCTGCTCTTGTTGCCATTCATCCTCTTTGTTTCCAACTTGGAAAACTGTTCCACTCACTTTCCAAAAAAGCTGTGCTCTGAACTTTATTATTATGTATTTTGAAGCACATGAGATTGAACTTCTTGGGGACAAGGAGTGGAAGGCTATGGTAAAGAAGTGTCAAGCCGATAAGGGGTAGAGTGTGAAGGTTAGCTTTAACTGTCAATTTGACACAACCTAGAATCACCTGGGAAGACGGTCTTGATGAGGGTTGTCTACATTAAGTTGGCCTTTGGACCTGCCTGTGGGGAATTTCTTAAGTAAATTGATATGGAAAGACCTAATCCACTCTGGGTGGTACCATCCCTTAGGCAAGGGTTCTTGAACTGTGTAAGTAAAGAAATTGTGCTGACCACAGCAAGCTCTGCTCTTGACTATGGATGTGATTTGACGAGCTGTTTGAAGTTCCTGCCTTGACTTCTCCACAAAGCGGACTGTAACATTGAAATGTGAGCCAAATAAACCCTTCCTCTTCTATGTTGCTTTTTGTCAAGGTACTTTATCAGCAACAAAAATGAAACTGGAGCACTAGCAAGTACTCTACTACCAAGCTATGTCCACAGACCTCTTCATACTTGCCCTTGAATTTGTTCTGTAGCCCAGGCAGGCCTTGAACTTGCAATCCTCCTACCTTAGCCTCCTGAGTCACCAGTATTATAAATCTGCGAGCCCATACTTGACCCTGAACTATTTTAGACTAGTGCTATCGCTAATTATTAAGAAGAGCTGAATACCATACAAAGATCCCAAGATCCCTAAGTACAGCAAGGACCTTGTGCTTATTCTAAGAGAAAGTGAGACTAGGCAGGCAATACACAAAGGAGATGCAAAAGACAAAAACAAAAGAATGTGTTTAAGTGGACACTTCTGCTTCTCTGCAAGGAAAAAAGTGGCACTTAATGGAAGCAGGAGTTCCGATGTGGTGAATTCTCAGTTCTACACAGATGCAGCCTCCCTGATCTCCAGAAGAATAAATGCCACTCATATGATTTGAAAGAATAATGAGGACTATTTTGATTGCTCTCCTTACAAATAATAAAATGTTAAAAGGTTGCTTAAGGTGATGGTTCAGTTAGATTAATGGAATAAGTTCTTGACGTAAGTAGAAATAAACACTCAAAAAGAAACTTAAAAATATCAAAAACAGCAACTTTAAAACCAATTAAAACATGTCCATCTTAATAAATCTTCATACACAACTGCAAACAATCTGATTTTTAGTAATTATGCATTATATATGTTGTCCTCTAAAATTAGATGCCCATGCCTTAAAAATTCTTCCATGGCCATTTATCTCTGTTTCTCCTCTACTTTGTAATGTTTTTCCTTTCAAATTTTATTATAAAATATTTTTAAATGCAATCAATGTAATTTGTGTGGGCATCTATGTATAATGATACAAAGACAAACAGAGACAATCTGTGTATCTGCTATCAGCTGAAGAAAAAGAGCATTGCTGTTCCAGAAATGGTGGTGTATGTCTATAATTCCAGGTCTCAGAACATTGAGGCAAAACAACTGCATATTTGAGAACAGCCTGGGCTATGTAATAAGAACCTGTCTCAAAGAGAACAGTAAGGGGTGAGGGGAGGAGACGGATGGGAAAGGGAAGGAAGACAGGGTCAAGAGAACACGACTTACACATTTGAGCTTCTGTCTTTCCATAACAGAATTCAATTTTGTTTCATTCAAGGAAACATTATCATGAAATTTTTCTTTTCTTCATAAGATCATGTATATGCACTGCAAAATATCTTATAATTGTTGATGCATTTGAATTAGTTTTTTATTATTTTTATTTTATATGTATGCGGGTATTACCTGCATGTAGGTAAGTGTGCCCCTGTCATGCAATGCCCGTGGAGGACAGAAGAGGCCATTGGATCCCCTGAAACTGGAGTTACAGACAGTTGTTCGCTGCCATGTGGGTGCTGGGATTCGAACTCAGGTCTTCTGCAGGAACAGCCAGTGTTCTTAATTGCTGAGCCATCTCTCCAGCCCTGAATTAATTTCTTTCATAATCTTTTGTGTATCTATCCTACTTTTGTTTCTCCACATTTTTTTCTGATGTAAAATGAATTTTTAGGTTTTCTTACCTTATTTTCTTTATAGTAATGTACAGGTTTCAATCTAATGTAGTTTTTTTCCCTGTGATTATTCTTTAAATTTGAACAGAAACACTCAGTGAGATATAGCATTAATAAAAGCTTTTATCTTTATCAGATACTGCAGATATTTTAGAGTTAATATTGACGACCCACCTTCCAGCATAATATTATTATATAAACCTTATGTCTCATTTTTGATTGTTTCCTTTTGAGACAAGGCTCCAATCTGTAAAACAGGTTGGCCTAGAGCTTACTCTGTATCCCAACCTGGACCCAAATTCAGGGTAATTCTCCTGCTTCAGTGTTCCAAGTGCTTGTATTAAAGGCATTGTGCTTGGCTCCCTGTCTTTTTTTAACTCATATATTAAATAACGATACTGTTAGAATATAAAAATCATTGTTTCTTTAGAATTTCATACATCTTTGCCAAAGGAAGTCTTGATATAAAAGCTCCCTTTTGTAGTTTTTCAAGCTCAGACAGCAGTTATGGGAGTCTCCAAACAGTATGGCCAGGTAGACGGAATCACAGACTAGACCTTCTCAGTGCCTTTTGTATTTTCATCCTCTGCTCAAAGATTGCTCAGCAGCTAAAGGCAATTACCACTAAGCCTGATAACCTGAGTTTGATCTTCAGAATCCACATGGTAGAAGGAGGGAACTCTCTCCTTGAAGTTGTTGTTTGACCTCCACATGTGTGCCATGGGAAGTGCACGTACATATATACATACTAAATAAATAAATATGATGGTAGCGTCCATGCTCCCATTATATTGGAAAAAGCATATATTAAACCCGTACAGATATTGTTACATCATAGCAGATAATAACAGTAGAGTATTTGTTTCCTCACCATCAATCATCTCATTCCTTTGTTCATCTCTGCCATATACTCATGACAGAAATGCAGTGGTGATAACATTTGGTATCGTTTGTTCTCTTGATCTTAGCCAGTCTGACTGGGGTAAGATGAAATCTTAAAGTGGTTTTAATTTGCATTTCCCTAATTACTAGTGATGTTGAACACCTTTTAAGATGCTTCTTAGCCATCTTTATTTCATCTTTTGAGAATGGTTCAGCTCCTTTGGCCAATTTTTAACTGGGTTAATTCCTTTCTTGATTCTTTGGTTTTTGAGCTCGTTATATATTCTGGATGTTAAACCTCTGTCAGATATGTCTCTGGTGAAGATTTTCTCTCATTCTGTGAGTTTTCTCTTCACTTCCTTGGTGGCTTCTTTTGATGTATAGAAGATTTTTAGTTTAATCAAGTCCCATTTACTGATTCTTGACCTTTTTTCCTGAGCAATTGATGTCCAGTTTAGAAAATCCTTTCCTACACCTATGTCTTGTAGGTTATTGCCAATGTTTTCTTCTAACACTTTCAGAATTTCAGGCTTCACATTGAGGTCTTTGGTTTGTTTATATGTTGAATGGTTCTCTCCATCCCTGTCTTCACTTTATACTTTCACTTAGGCCTTTTTCACTGAGTTATTTTTTACTCTAGCCTCTTTTGTATTTAGGCAGAAATTACACATACATTCCTAAATTTGGTAAATTTTTTATCTCTAATGTGACTTTTTTCTTCATAGTCATTTGTTACTAAATGTGTTTTAAAATTATATGATGTGGGGCTAGACAAATGATTCAGCAGTTAAGAGCACTGACTGCACTTCCAGAGGATTCAGTTCCCAGCACCCACATGGTGGCTGGCTCCAGTTCCAGGAATCCAATGCCCTCTTCTGGATCCACAGGCACTACGTGCACAGGTGCACTTACATACATGCAGGCAATACAAATACACATAAAATAAAAATTAAAAAGATAAAATTACACGATCTAAGTAATTTGTATCCATATCTTCAATATAAGGAACATTCCTACATATTTCTCGAGACAAATCTTCTAATTTATCAATCCTGTATTAATTGATATTATATATAAGAAATGTTATATTGTGTATATATATATAAAGTCGAGGCTCAAAATTTAAGCATTAATAAATCACAACATGTCTCCCACTTCTTTCATAAATGGGAGTCTGTGGTGGTTAATCTTCATTGTAAATGCCTGGGAGATACTAACGCACACTTCTGGGTATACCTATGCTTTCAGAGATGACTGGCATTTGGGACAACTGAAAGGAAAGATCTGCCTAAATGTGGGTGGCGCCATCCCACAGTTTGGAAGGCTGTGATAGGACAAAGGTGCAATTAGGATTGCAGTGTGTGCAAGATCCATTCTTCCTGAGCAAGAGCTTTTGTTGTTGCTGCAATTGTCCTGAACATCAGACTCCAGCTTCTTTGGTCTTCCAATGTGGACTCACAGCAGTGACATTCCAGCATTGTCTAGGCCTTCAGCTTTGGCCTAGTGATACATCCTTGGTCTCTCTTGTTCTGAAGCTGCTGGCTTCTTAGACTGAGCAGCTAGTGGTTTCTCTAGCTCTGAAGCCTTCCGACAGCCATTGTATACAGACTGTGATCATGTGAGCTAATCTAATTCTCTTTCAGAATGCTATACATACTATAGTGAATCAAGGTTGTGAGGACCTGCTTATATTTAGACATGGCACTGATACGGATTTCTGACATGAGCCAAGATGGCTAATGCTACAGTCAGCACAAAATGACTGACATTGGATGTCCAGGACCCAGAAAGTAAACAGTGATATAATCTCATATAATCAGTTTTATCAATAAGTCACCTTTGTGTAATTTCCTATAAGAAGTCCTTGGGACTGAGGGTATGTGCTCTTGTCCAGTATCTCCTGCCCAGCAACATCTGTGCTCTTATTCAGAGAAAATAAACCTGTCTCATTTGTCAGAAGCTCCATGAATCCTTTTAAATTTCCTGGCTCTTCGCTACCCTCCATTTCTGACCCTGGAACTCAGCCTCCATACATATGCATACAATATTATATGTATTTTGTTCATTCCATTCCTGTACAAAAACCTTAACTAATACACAGATGTGATATTTATTATATACTCATGAATAATTTCATTTAGGGGATATAAATAACAGTTTTCTATAAAATTAACTACCTAGCTAACAAACCACTAAAAGAAAATGGTTGGATAATATGTAGTTATTCACTCTTGAATTGATACATACACATTTCCTGAATTTCTGTTTTCATACTAAGCATAAGGCAGTGGTACAGATTATGTGCTTATTTTAGCAATACAAGAGAATGAAATCTATGCTGTATGTCATTTTCTGCTTTAAAACTCAGTTCCAGCTAGAAGATTATTATTCACTTTGGATTCTTGTAGTTACATATTACTTTAAGATTGTGTGTGTGTGTGTGTGTGTGTGCGCGCGCGCACGCGCGTGCGTGTGTGAGCATGCTATCTGTGTGTAGTTGCTTTCAGATACCAGAAGAAGGCATGAGATCATCTTGAGCCTGAGTTACAGTCACTTTAGAGCCACCTGATATGGATGCTGGGAACTGAGCTCAGATCCTCTGGAAGAGCAGAAGACACTCGTAACTGCTGAGCCACCTCTCCAAGCCCTCCATCATTTTTTCAAACTGATATTTTTCTCTAGAATATTATAAACTACATAGAATAGCACACATCATCCAGCAGAGGAAGTAATTTAGCACACAAAAGAGCTTAAAAATGTAAACTCCCATATTCTACTTATCTCATTAAAGAGATAGCTAGATAGGTCTGTTCTGTGAAATTTCTATTAAAGTGACACTCAGACTTTAAGATAAATGTTATAATCACCTTGGAGTCTTCAAAAGAGATTATAAACAGTAAGTGAACATTTGACATAAATACAAGTATAATGGTTGATCATCATAACAGGCAGGATATATTTTACAAAGTAGGGATCCATCATATTTATTGTTTAAATCTTATTTGGTATGAATGACTTTTTATCTGCAAAGTAACATTGAGATATATAATTTAAAATAGAAAGACATCATTTGGGAAGGTATATAGAATTATCCATTTAGAATTCTTTTACAGCAAGCTGTGCTCAAGGAAAAGATACCCCAATAAGATTAATGCAAATGATGCTAAACTATGCATGAAAATCAAAATCATAAACATGCTCTGTTTAACACATGATTATAATTGATAAGATTTCATGACACACTGTAACCTCTTTCTTTTTCCTTACCCCAGCTACTAGCGATATTCAGAATGGCAATTTTTCCACAATCCAGCTTAAGAATATGCCTTTGGTTCATGTCTATCTCGAACAAGCTGAAATATCTGTCCTTTGGCCTCTTGTTGTACTTGCACATTTGTTAAAGAGGACTTTCATCCATTCCAACTGCCATCAACAGCAGGCTCTAGAGTGAAAATTTCCCCTTGTATCAGAAGACTGCCATTTGATTAACTGTCCAGTTATCTATAGGAATTCTGTTTACTGTCTTTTACATCTCAGGGCTGTACAAAGCACTAGGGGTTCAAAACAGAGAAACCATAACATTTGCTCCTAAGAACATCCAGCAAAACAGAAGTGATTCTCAGCCCTGTCTGTTGGTGTGAGCACTAGGTCAAGCGGAAAGCACATGAGGAAGGAACTGTGCTGCTAGGAAGGAAGTTTCCCCAGTTCTGTGAGGAAGTATGTGAGCTCTGTTTTGAGAGATGAGCAAGAATTGCAGTTAGAGCCAATGGGAAGAAGGACAAAGGACTTCTAGAAAGGGAGCACTCAACATGGAAATTCACAAAGGGATAAAACAGCTGATATATGCAGAGGGGTATGAACAGTTTGGTATGGCTAGACCACAGGGTCTAAGGGATGGTAGTGCATGGGTCAAAGGTAAATCTGAGAGTTCCATAGGATTATGTATGCCAGTGTGTGGGTGGGGAGGGGTAATATACTGTATCTCTTCAATTCTGAGATGAACATGTTTTCACATTCTAATTTCCCTGATGTTTGTATGTGTCTTTCCTGTCATGGCATCTTGAAGTCACCGTCTTATATGCTTGGATTTTAAATGCTCCCCAAAGGCTTATGTTTTAAAGGCTTGATTTGAGACTAGAGAGACAGCTCAGCAGTTGAGTACTGACTGCTCTTGCAGAGGACCTGGGTTCAGTTCCCAGCATCCACATGGTGGCTAACAACTATCCTTAACTCCAGTTCCAGGGGATCTGATGCCCTCTTCTGAACTCCATAGGCATTGGATGACATGGATGCACCTATCTAAATGAAGGCATAAAAATAAAAATAATAAATTAAATAAAAAATTAAAGGTTTGATTTCTAGTGAGGCACTACTTGGAAATAGTGGAAACGTTAAGAAGTAAAGTCTAGTGAGAGCTCTTTTGGTCATTAAGAGTATGTCTTCGGGGCTGGAGAGATGGCTCAGCGATTAAAAATACTGGCTGTTCTTACATAAGATCTCAGTTTGAATCCTAGCACCTACATGGCAGCTAACAACTGTCCGTAACTCCGGTTCCAGGGAATCGACAGCCTCTTCTGTCCTCCACAGACATTGCACGACACGGGTGCACTTACATACATGCAGGCAATACACACATACACGTAAAAATAATATATAAAATATTTTTAAAAAGAGTGTGCCTTCAAAAGTAATTGTGAGGCCAGCATGATAACTCAGCCGGTAAAGGTACTTGCCTCCAAATCTGATACTCTGTGTTTGATCCACAGGACCTACATGGTGTAAGAAGTGAACAGACTCTGGCAAGTTGTCCTCTGACCTCCACATATGCATCAATGCATACATACCACCCCACACATAAATAAATATTTTTAAGGTCATTGTATATTTACCTGACAGGGGAGATACCATGATCTTGAAAGTGGTTTTCCCAGGGCAAGGCTCATACATAGCATTCCAGGTGTACTGATCCCTGAGATTTTCACAAATGTGGAAAACCTGACTGCAAAAGGTGATCCTGACATTCCAAACCCTTCCTCTTCCTCTGTTTTGCTGCCTTGACCTGAGGGTAAGCATTTTTATTCCATCTTATGCTTCTGACATGATGTGATACCTTTCCACAAGCCCAGAAGCAGAAGGCTCGATATATCATGGATTGAACCATACAAAACTATTAACAAAGTAAACCTCTCCTTAACAGTTTTATTGCACTGATAAACAGCACTCTGTAGGTTACTGAACCAGAGATGTTGTAGTCAAGGTGACCAACACACTAAGCTAGGCATAGAAACCAGGAGGTCAATGTGCCTGATCCATAGGCAGAAGATTGTCGCCCTCTTGTTCCTCTTCCCACATATTAGAGTTTGTTGGGCTCAGCAGGAGATGAAGCACAAGGCTTAATATGATCAGTGGGGCATCAATGGGGACAAAATCAATACAATTCTGATTGAAGAAGTAAGGAAGGTTTGCCTAGGGGCTCCTCCAATACCAGTAGCCTTTGTGCAATCCCAGTTCATTGTGAAGGTCCAGAAGCAACTACGTGCTGGCTCTAAATCTGTGAACAAGTTAATAGTCATTGATAGTCTCAACCAGTAGGAGAAAGATGTCCAAGTATCCATATTCTCCTCAAATGATATCCAAAACATCTGATACAAAATTTTAATAAGTAATTTTTCACACTTCTGATCTCTGTATCACCTAAATGTCTGGCATGGTATAAACAAACCTAGGTAATATGGAAGTCTCCTGAACATCTATTCTGGTTGTTTACGTCTCTGGAAAGATACAAGGTCAGTAATCACATACTAAAAAATTGACAAATAGCACATAACTGGCAACAAATCCTCCACCAGATCACATTTGCCCACAGGAAACAAGAAAAATCTTTGTTATTTGAATTTTGATTATAGGCTAGTGGCCTGTGCATCTCGAGGAGCTTGGTAGACTCAGGGTCATCACCAGAATTCACTAGACCACCCTTGCCCAGATGATTCATCAATTAACAAGTGAAAGCTCTGCTAGAACATTCCCCATTATCACCATCCTCCTAGCCAGTTTATTTACCACTCATCACATGATTGTATTGTGTCTGACATGAATAATCTCATTACAACCATGTAACAAAATCATAATTATTCTTGTGTTGGAGGTAAGGTAAATAATTACAAAAATAATAATAAACCATGGAGAAGTCATATGGATTATAAATGGTGGAAAGGGGATTCAAACCTTAGGTCCTTAGAACCCAAAATCATGATTCTTTCTTATTTGTTTGTTTGTTTGTTAGGTCGTTGATTTTTTTTGTTGTTGTTGCTGTTGTTCTTGTTTTTTTAATACAAGATCTCACTATATAGCCTTGGTTGTCCTCCAACTCACAGAGATCCACCTGCCTCTGAGTCCTGAGAGCTGGGATTAAAGGTGTACCATTACCATGCCTGACCAAACATGCGTTTTTAATCATAAATTGTGTGTGCACTTTACTGACTGAGCTATCTCCTCAGGTCCACAAGGTTTTTAATTTTCAGAGATAGCTATACCATGAGCAAAAACATTAGATGCGTGATGTGCAATCATGAAGAATGGATGCTATGGGGCCAGATAAAGGAGGGTAGAGGAAGAGATACAGCATCAGTCACCAGCAAGGCATTCTCAAAGCGAAAACAGTGAATGAGAGCAGGAAGGGCCAGGCACAGGAAGCACTGTGAGCGCCTTTCTTCACGGATTAAAGGAGTCCGTGTCCCACAGAAGTATTTATCTGAGGGAAAACCAAAATTAACATTTTATGTTTCATCTGTTTTGACAAATATATAATTGCCCTGAGCCTGGCAAACATTTTCCTTGTTGTCCCAAATGAAAACTGACTAAACGTGACATGAGTTTAGAATTAATCCCTACTGTAGCTGGAACTGACTACAAAGCATCTGTTTCTTATTGTCATTTCTTGGGGATCATGTACTGATTGTTACAGACTTATTAAATATCTTCAGGAGGCTATCGGTGAAGCTGTTTGGGACTGTCTATGAATAGTTCTTGAATTTATCACACAACTTCTGCCTGATTCTCTTGATCTCGCGTAGTTTATATTAAATAACTGAGAGATAATAATCACTTAGAATCAGCAAGCTTCAAAATCTGAAACAGGGCTATTTTAATCAGTGAATTTTAATTTAAATTATATTTAACTTACTTTTCAAAGAGATACTCCAGATTTCTAGCATTTATAATTCTTCCCCTTTAAAATATTACTTTGAAGTGTACACAAAACACAGATGGTGACTGGATCTGTATGATGCAATCACAGGTTTAAGAAGAGAATATTCTGTCAACACATAATGACTTCCTGTGACTTGCCAAGCACAGCATCTTTGAGACTGTCCTCAGTCACAAGCCAGGTTGCAGGGGCCCTTGACACTCCTCCAATGTCATTGAGGCAAATTCTTCCCCTGCACCCCAAACCTCTTATCTCCCTAGTGCCAATTTTCTCTTCAGATCCTTTCTTGTTCTTTATCTTCTACTGAAGACTTAATTCACAAAGTATGTCCTTTGTTCAGTGGATGGACTCTAGGGTTCTCATATATTACTGATGTTTATCTAGCACAATAGCCTGATGACATGTTCCCTAAATGTGATAGAGAAATACTTTTTGTTCCTGGAGGCCACCATGGTATTCAAGTGCCTTGTTTAACATGAACTGAGCACGGTCCCAATTGGCCTGGCTAAGACTTTTGTCTCCATCTCAAGACAGCTGCATATAGATACCTACTTATTTTGATAGGGTGATCCTAGCAGAGCTCAGCTGGTCCAATGAAAAATTGGAATTATTTGTTCTGAAGAATACCTTATAGGCTTGAAGGTTGCCGTAAGTAAAAAGTAAGAGACTTATACTACTGTAACTGTTGAGCTAGAACATTCTGGAAAGTTTGCTGATTAAGAATCTGTTCTATTTATTTATTTGCAAATTGTTATTTTATTTTAATGTATAATTTGTATATAGTAAAATGTACAGATTTTTTAAATGTTTGATTTATGTTTGTGTGCATGTGTGCATGTGTGGAGTCATGGAACAACTTGTAGGAATTTGTTATCTCTTTCTACCAAGTGGGTCCAAGAGATTGAATTCAGATTAGGCATAGCAAATGCCTTTATCCACTAAGCCATCTTGTCAGCCCAAACTGCATAGATCTTAAGTTTACATTTCATGAAAATTTGATAGATTATACACCTGTGTAACCATCATCTGTATCAAGGTATAGACTATTTCCATTATCATATAAAGTTTTCCTATATCACTTTTCAATGTGCACACTATCCTTGGAGTTGGGAACTTGTCACTTTCAATTGGGTCAGTTGAGTTATGTTGGGATCATACTACCAGAAAATGTAAATATCCATGATCTGCTGATGCACTGAGCTGGGGGCAAACATCTCAGGTAGGCCAGGTTGGGTTGGTTTCAACTCACTGTCCCCATTTGTATAAAAATAGAGTCACATGGAATGCATTCCCTTGGGATATTTTGCTCAGTGTAGTGCCTTTGAGAGTTCATCCATATTTCTACATATCAGTAATTTGTGGATTTTCATTGTTTTTGTTTAATTGATTCTTATTTCATTATCTGAATGTTATAATTTGTTGAACATTCAATTACTAATGAATGACTGGAATGTTTCCTCTCCTTTATTTTACTATTATTAATGAGGTTGTGTGGAGACTCGTGTAGAAGTCTTATTGTAGACATTTCTTATCAATTCTCTTGGATAAACGCCTGTGAATGGAATTGTTGAGTTATGCAATAGGCTTATGGTTATCTTTACTAACTGACACACTATTTTCCAAAATGATTATGCATATGTGTTTAATTTGAATTCCCCTGCTAAATAATGATGCTGAATACTTTTCATGTGCTTCTTGGTATTCATATTCTCATTTTATAAAGTTTCCATTTAGGCCACTATTTTAAAGTTCTTCAAGTTTGCCATTTCATATCACCAAACACATAGACACAGACAGACACACACACATATACACACAGATATACACACACAAACACACACACACACACACACATTTTCCACAGGCTCCGAAGCAACAGGTCTAAGAGGCCATAGACAGAAACCTCTGAGACCATGAGGCAAAATAAACACTTTTCCTTCTGAAGTGTCTATCTCAGTACTTTGTCACAGTGATGGAAAACTGACTAACATAATCACTGCTAACCTCAAGAGAAATTACAGGTTTACAGGCGTAAGCATAGCACAAGACTTAGGACCACACGCAGAGCAGGAATCCTTAGTTTGACCTATCCTGCACATTTTGGGGTATCCATGCAACATGCAGGCCATTGGATGCCACGTTCAATTTGAAGCATCTTCTGGGCTAAGCAATACAGAGCAGCAATGAAGTAGACGCTTGGTAAGATTTACAGGTCAGTGAGTCAATCTTGTTTAGTTCTTTTACTGTTTGATACAAGCCTGGGAAAACAGAAGTTCACTTCTAGTCTTACATTGCCAAATGTTGTATAGGTCAAGGATTATGACTGCTGAACACTGGTTGGATAAGTGTGTGGGGCTTATTGAGCATCCTTGGACAAATGGCTTTATTCTTTTTTATTCCATGTCACTGGATTGAAAGTGGTCAGTTAAGAGTTTTAATTAATAAATTATAAAAACTGCTCAGATGGGGCATTTTGTATAATTATTCAGGATCATATATTCAGGTGGGTTAGAGAAGAACACAGATTTGGGGGCCAGCAGAATGAAAGATCTCTCTGTTAGTATTCCATAGTTGACCTTGTAGTGCTCACAAGCAGAGATTATTGTACAATCAATATCACTGATCAACCATCTACAGTGCCTGTGCATGGATGAACTGCAGGCACAGCAGTCATTTTTAGTACTAAATGGAAAGATAATTCCTAATTACATTAATAGGCAAAATTAGTCACTTTGACTTACCACTTACTTCTGTTAAAACAACAGCAAACAACTGAGTTATTTGACTCATACAATAACTGCTTCAAGGACCTTCTTATACCACCTAAACATTCAAGTCACACTCCAAGCAGAATTACAGCAGTAGGTACTGCCAGACATTCAATGTAATTAAAATCATTGCATTTGTTTTTTTAACTTAAATACATGTTCTATTCCAGTTATTCAGTTTTTCTGAGTAGACTGTAAAAGGGACTTTGATTTCTATTCATTAAGTCTGCTCGTCTTGATTCAGAAAGCCAGATTTGGGGCTGGAGAGATGGCTCAGCAGTTAGGAGTGGGCCTTGCTCTTCCAGAGGAGTTTGGTTCCTAATACCCATGTCTGACAGCTCAAAAGTGCCTGTAACTCCAGCTTCAGGGAATCTGATGACCTCTTCTGGCCTCCTCTCCACCCAAACACACATGGCATACACTCATACAGACACACACACACATACACATATAAATAAAAAGAAGATAAATCCTTAAAAAAATTTAAAAACTAAAAAAGAAAGACAGATTTAGCTTAGATCTTTATCAATGACATTGCCTAGATTAAATCTTTAGTTTTTCTTTAATTTGTCTGATAAGAGAAAAATTTAGAAAAGATACAATTATATTATTAGTCTATAAGTCTACAAATGAGAAAATTTCCTTGCTATTAAAATGATCTGTTGTTGCTTAAATATTTTCATATTGATATTATAATTTTCCTATTATTTAGATACTTAGATTTGCCCTTTACTGTTGTTGAATTTCCAGTTAACTAAAATATTATTAATGAACAAATTATCTAAGCAGATTATAGTTTATTTAGTGGAATAAATTCAGATATTTAATTTGTTGAAGAATTTTGTATGTAAGCATTTTGATGTTTCTCAGTGTGGAATCATGATTGTGATTCTTACCAAATGTTTTCATCTGTCCTTGTCTGACTGTAGCCATTGATTCCAAAGGCTGGATTAGAAAGCTGTCTTAAAGATGGATTCCATGGTTTCCAACAGATAAAGACAATTCTGTGTGGATTTTCTTCTTTCATAGGAGCTCCACTTTTAGAACTAAAAGGGATTATATATTGGTCTGTGATGGATTTGGTCTTCGAATCAAAATTCTCTCTGACTGCTTTGATTGCCCATTCTCCGGTCCAGGGTCACATGTCCTTCTGCCCTACTAAGGAAAAGCCACTCTTCTTTTTTAAACTTCTACAGATGTTTTACGTGTGCTGAGCTTCTTCAAACAACAAGGAAGTCTAGCAATCAACGAACTAACTGCATTATCACTTTTCTATGAGGGATGGTGGGGGAAGGTCTGAGAAAAAAATGTCTGAAAAAAGAAAATACAGCATGCAAATAAAAAATATTCTAAAATCGGTCTATTATCATAAATACATGAAGCCAAAACTACATCACTTGAATGTGTAAACACATCCACGTAAGAGCATTCACTGAATTCATATTCATAGTGCCTTGCTTATTCCCTCTGGTTGCGCTTAACTGCAAGAGGTTATTTGGGGAGAAATCAGCACAGAACCGCATGCTCGGCAGATGAAACTGGATTCATATGGTAAGCAATTCAACTCAAGGCTTATTTTAAATGAAAGTGGCTTTTCAAACTGGGTAGCAAGATTTCTGTAAAGCAGTTAATAAAGGCTTTCCTAGCATAATGAAGTAATTCTCCAATGTAAGTTCTCATCTCTATTATGAGTGCAATATATTTTGCAAGTAGCTTAGAGAAAAATCCCCTTATCTAGAGGTATCAGTTTTCAGCAAGCCATAATCCAATTTGAGAGTTTTGTACTAATTTAATAAGGACCAGGCACCATGTAAGTCCTTTCTACACATTTAATTGAAGATAATCATTTGTTACTCTCTGTAATAATTTCACCATCAGGCCCTCAAACTGTGATGGAGGAACCAGAAACCGTGAGGACTCTGGGATGATCATTTAGACAACTGCATGTTTTCAAGTTCTCTTTGCCTGAAAACTTGTGAGCGGAAGAAAGGAACAGGGATCTGAATTCCTGAGGGATACATCGTGCTATGTGTCAGGTGTGGAGCTAAGTACACACCAGCTTCATTTCATCTAAACATTCACATGAAGTAAGCATGTGTCCTTATACCAGGAGGCTGGGAGAGCTGGAGTCTCAAGGCCTCTCCTTGCACTGGTTTGCCAAGGCCCTGGGTGCATCCTAGCAGTGTGTTCACTTGTCAGCAGCTAATCTGCTGTGTATGTGGTGCTTGGCAATATTTTATTTTTAATGTGTATTTTGTTTGATTTATTTTTCTTTGTAGATAAATGTTTAATTTCATATCCAATTTTATATTCATGTTCTGTATTCATTTTCTTAAGGAAGGTACAGAGGAAATGCTGTGGGTGCGAGACCAGAAAGAAACTGGCCACTTCTTGTATTCTCATGCCATTTAGCATTGACTGTGTACCAACCACTCTGTGGGAAGGTCCATCACCTTGGGCAGGCAGTTTCCAGTGGTCAAAAGTCAAGCCTGCTGTGATGGTTGATCTTGCTTGTCAACCTGATGGGATTTAGAATTACTATGGAAAGAAGTCTGCGAGCTTGTCTGTGAGGAATTATCTAGATTAGATTAACTGAGGTGGGAAGACTCAACCTTAATGTGGGTAGTACCATTCCACAGATTGGCATCCTGGAGTGAATGGAAAGGAGAATGAACACTTCCTGTGCACAAAAGTTCATTGTTCTCTCTTCCTAGCTGTGGCTGCAATGTGACCAGCCACCTCCTGCTCCTACTGCCACACCTTCCCTACCCTGTTGGACCATTAGCCCTGGAACTGTAATCCAACATAAACCTTCCTTAAGGTGCTTTTGTCAGGTATTTTGTCATAGTAATGGGACAAGTAACTGCAAGGCATCCTCAGCCGCTGTCCACAGGAGGTAGAGATGGTTTACCGGTCTGGAAGAAGGATCTTTGTGTAGCACCACACTATTAATTATATGAATTAAATAGTTTGTAGCAGATCCTGATCAGATCCATTTCTTTGTGTAATGAGCTTATTATATCTGTGAACAGTATCTCAGACTTTAAAAAAAAGATTTTATTCTATTTATGTGTACATATGTGTCTATGTATCTGTGTAAGTATATGCCACATATATGTGCCTGCACACAGAGGCCAGAAGAGGGAGTCCTATCCATTGGAGCTGGAGTTATGGGTACTTGGCAGCAACCCAACATGGATGCTGGGAATAGAACTCAGGTCCTGTTGAATAGCATTTGTGGTGGTTTGAATGAAAATTTCCCCCATAGGCTCCAAGTATTTGGACATTTTGTCCCCAGTTGTGGTGCTGTTTTGGGAGGTTTTAGAAGGTGTGGCTATCCTGCAGGAAGCACGTCACTGGGGGTGGGCTTAGAGAGTTCTTAAGCCTTACCAGATCTCCAGTTTCTCTCTTGCTTCTTGTGCCAGCATGATGATGTGAGAACCTAGCTTCTGCTCCTCCTCCAACCATGCCTCCCTGCCATGATGGACTATAATTCCCCTGGAACCATAAGATTAAATAAATTCTTCCTTTTACAAGTTGTTTTGGTCAGTGTTTCTATCACAGCAACAGAAAAGTGACTAACACAGCAGTACACGCTCTTAATCACTGAGCCATCTCTCTAGCCCCCAGTATCTCACACTTTTGCTTGGTTTTTATTTCCTGGGAAACTCAGGGCTAAAATAATGTACTATAGTCCTCTAATAAGTTTAGTCGAAGCTGACTGTTGCACTCATCACTGTGATGGGAGGTGGTCTAATCCGCAGGATTTTCTATTCCTAGAATCCAAGATGACTACAGGTTTAGGACAATGACTCATATTTCTGCCTTCAGTCTTAAAGGGTGATAAGATAGGTCAGGAAGACAGACAATCCTTAGTATCATGCCTATAAATAGACAAGTAGTAGTCTGACTCTAAAGAAATAGACATAGGATGAAGGCAGAGTTGCCAGGCTTTCACCTTGTTCTCAGTTACCTCATGAATCCAGGTGCAGAGTGAATGATTTTTAGCAAAATTCCTTCAATTTAGAACAAAACAATGAGTTAAGCATGGAAGTATATATTCCAGCACTCTGGGGACAGAGGCAAGAGGGTCATAAGTTGAGCATAATAAGACCCTGTCTCAACAATACTAATCACATTGTCCATTTCTGACCAAGATGGAGTAACAGGTCTAAGAACTATCTGCCTGTATAAAAACACTTCAAATCAGACAATACAAATGAAATAGTTGCGGAAATACTGACTGATAGGCAATAAAAGATTATTAGAGGATCCCCTCCAAATACTGAGTGGAGGAATGATGAGTATATTTGTGCAAGGAAAGGCCCTGCCTAGGGAGAGAACCACCTGAAAAGATTAAAGGGAAAGAGTACCTAGCACCCAGAAATGTGAATGTAGGGGATAACAGAATGTGGATATGCCTAAACACAGGAAATCTACCCCCTGAATTCTTATAAACCAAGAGTGAGCCTGCTCTGTTCTCAGAACTATTCATTCTGATTTCCCTCAATTGTTCCTTCAACAAAGGACTTTCTCTTATCCAGCATGATATGGGAAAGGAAAAGAAACTCAGTCTTAAAGAGTTTTTAAACAAGGAAGAAGTTTTGCTTGTCTGCCCCCCTACTGATCCAAATAGCATACAAAACCATAAAAGAGATGTTATCAGTCTGAGCCCACAGGTTACTTTACAACATATATTGTGACTAAGTCATTGCTTTCAATGTGTTTCCAAGGTCATTGCTTCCAGTGATGATATTTTATCAACACACACACATGCACACACGCACACACATATTCTGAGCCAGGGGCAAGGAAAGTTCATCAGAGAGAAATAGGGAACAGAGTTTAAAATTAAAACTGTGTGTTTAACTTAGCTTGTAAAAGTTGATTACAAGAGGAGTTCAAGGCCTAGTAAGACTCTGGATATTGTTTTCCTAAAGGATAGTGCCATACTAATCTTGGTTTTCAATTTACTGGATCTTGAATCAACTAAAACTTAATCAGATTATCTGAAGTTGAAAGACCCACCCTAAGTGTGGGTGGTACCCTTTGGTAGCAGCCCAACTAAAAGAACATGGAAAAAGGAACTTTTGCTTTTTGCCTGCTTGCCTTCACTCTCCCTGACAGAAGATCAGCATCTCTCTAGGAGACCTCCAGTCTCCAGGTTGAAACTGCTGAGACATCCAGCCTTGTGCACTGAACAGCTACCAGATTCTTGGCTTCCCCATTGTGGCACAACCATTGTTGGACTAACCTGATCCTATCCTCTAAGCCAATCTAATAAATAACAAAATCAT
>NW_008351958.1:2133775-2154549 GCF_000622305.1 Nannospalax galili | reverse complement strand
GTGCTGGGCAAATCAACACAGTTGATGGGGACGGAGCCCCTGCCACTACGGCAGAATGCCAAGTCCTCTGCAGTGCAAACTCACTGTATAAGTCAGGGTTCTCCAAAGAAACGGAACTGGTAGAATGAATATATATGTATAGGGATTTATCAGCTTAGCTCACAGGATAGAGTCCGAGTAGTCCAACGATGGCTGCACCATGCTGAAGAGGCTGAGAATCCGTAGTCGCTCAGTCCACGAGGCTGGATGTCTCAGTAGTCCCAATCTGGCACTGAAAGTCTGACAAATTCCAAAAGATCAGCTAGTCTACAGCAGCAAGACAAACTCACCAGCGAGAGAGAAGGCAGTCAGCAAGAAGCCAGGGTCCTCTCTGCCATGGCCTTTTATACGGGCTGCCATCAGAAGGTAACATGACATTTAGGGTGTGTCTTCCAGCTTCAGATGATCCAATCTAGAAAATATCTCTCATTTCAGTTAATCCCAGATCTAGTCAAGTTGATACCCAGGACTAGCTATCACAAGTCCACCCCTTGTCAACTTGACACTGAATAGCATCTCTGTATGTCATGTTTAATTTTCAAATGAAAACAATGATGAGGTCATAATTTCACCTAAGATGATATGACTATCCCATCATATAATGACCAATGCATTATATATCTTAGAGTAGGTGATAAGGTCTTTGAAGAATGCTTTAGTATCTCATAACCCAATATGATCATATAGGTCACAACACTTAACCACTTAACACTTATCTCAATTAAACATTCAAAAAAGAATAACACAAGCTGCTGCTTAACATATGTGTATACATGGACAAGCCTATTCTTAACCAAATAGGACAAAAATACTCATGTCAATTGCAATCCACATTTCTGCAACTGGTCACGTGGCCTAAATTGGTATTTGTAAGTACCTTCCTCTACTACCCATTCTGTATTTTCTCCACTATCAGCAAGCACCTCTGCAGATCTTGGCTCTTTCCATGGAGGAGTCACACATACTTTCATCCCTGAGGGGTCTGGGCCATTTGTTGTCCTGTCTGAATTGGGTTGTTGCAGTTTCCCATTGACCTTAATCACAGGACATGGTAGCACCAAAAGTCGCCCTAAGGAATCTCCTGCCTTCCAGGTATAATCTTCATTACCTTCCATTATGGAGAACCAGTCCAATTTCCCCCTGGTAGTCTGGGTCAATCACCCCTCCTAATACTGTTTCTTAGCTCTTAGCCTGCTGACTTAGGGCATCAGAAGCCCAAAGTGTCCAGGGGGAAATCTTAGCTTCCAGTTCAATGGAATGTTTGTTGTCTCTTCTGGCAGAAGCACTCCCTCCTCTGGACCCAAAACATCTAAGCCAGCAGAGTGCAAAGTCGAGGGTACACGAAGCAAAAATTTTCCTAGTGGGTCACCAGGGGTGATAGTGATTGGAATCATTCCCACTTCCACCCCTTGATTCCTGGACCCCTGAATCCTGGCTGTAGGAGAAACTGTGCTATATATTGGATGCTGAATCAAAGCATACACTACCTTCTGGAGGACTCTCTCCCAGCCCTCCAGGCTATTGCCACCTAATTGACGCTGTAACTGTGTCTTTAAGAGGCCATTCTGTCATTGTTCTGTCAAACCAGCTGCTTCAGGATGGTGGGGAACATGGTAAGACCCGTGGATTCCATGAAGTGAGTTCCCTGGTCAGAAGCAATGCTGTGTGGAATACCATGACATTGGATAAGGCATTCTGTAAGTCCCTGGATGGTAGTTTTGGCAGAAGCATTACAAGCAAGAAAGGCAAATCCATAACCAGAATAGTGTCTATTCCCGTAAAGACGAAATGCTGTCCCCTCCAAGATAGAAGTGGTCCAATGTAGTGAACCTGCCACCAGGTTGCAGGCTGGTCACCACGGGGAATAGTGCCATATTGGAGGCTCAGTGCTGGTCTCTGCTGTTGGCAGATCTGGCACTCAACAGCAGCTGTAGCCAGGTCAGTTTTTGTGAGTGGGAGTCTATGCTGTCAAGCCCATGCATAACCTCCATCTCTGCCACCATGGCCACTTTGTTCTTGGGCATATTAAGCAATGACAGGGATAGCTGAAGAAAGAGGCTGACAATCCACAGAGTGGGTCATCTGATCTCCTTGATTATTGAACTCTTCTTCTGCTGAAGCCGCCTTTTGATGAGCATTTAAAAGAGACACAAGTATGTTCACATCCTTTGCCCATTTTGAGAGAGCTATCCACATACTTCTTCCCCAAATGTCTTTCTCACCAATTTTCCAATCATGCTCCTTCCAAGTCCCTGAGCATCCAGCCAAACCATTGGCTACAACACGTGAATCAGTATATAATCGCACTTCTGGCCATTTCTCCTTCCAAGCAAAATGCACGACCATGTGCACTGCCCAAAGTTCTGCCCACTGTGAAGACTTTCCTTCCCCAGTGTCCTTCAGAGTTGTTCCAGAAATTGGCTGTAATGCCACAGCTGTCCACTTCTGAGTGGTGCCTGCCTGTACGTCCCTGGATAGTAGTTTTGGCAGAAGCATTATGTGCAGGAAATGCAAATCCATAACCAGAATAATAGTCTTTACTTCTTCAGTCAGTTGATCATAGGGCACACCCCATGAAGCCATAGGTGCATGCTTGAGAACAGGAGGCATCGTAACAGGAGTAGGAACCATAGGCATTTGGGCGACTTCTTCATGTAACTTGCTTGTGCCCTCCAGGCCTGCTTGGGCCCAATCATATATATACCACTTCCATTTGATAATGGATTGTTGCTGTGTGTGTCCTACTTTATGGCTTGGGGGGTCAGATAACACCCAGCTCATTATGGGCAGCTCCGGTTGCATGGTGACTTGGTGGCCCATTGTCAAACGTTCAGTTTACACTAAGTCCCAATAGCAGGCTAAGAGCTGTCTCTCAGAGGGAGAATAGTTGTCTGCAGATGAAGGCAAAGCCTTACTCCAAAATCCCAACAGTCTCTGCTGTGATTCCTGTATGGGGGCCTGCCAGAGACTCTAAACAGCATCTTTATCTGCCACTGATGCCTCAAGCATCATTGTGTCTGTTGGATCATATGACCCAAGGGGAAGAACAGCTTGTACAGCAGCCTGGACCTGTTGAAGGGCCCTTTCCTGTTCCAGGCCCCACTCAAAGGTAGTTGCCTTCAGAGTCACTTGATATGTGGGTCGTAGTAACACACCCAGATGAGGAATGTGCTGCCTCCAGGATCCAAACAGGCCCACCAAGTGTTGTGCTTCTTTCTTGGTGGAGGGAGGGGCCAGGTGCAACAACTTATTCTTCACCTTAGAAGGAATATCTCTGCATGATCCACACCACTGAACTCCTAGAAATTTCATTGAGGTAGAAGGCCCTTGAATTTTGGTTGGATTTATTTCCTATCCTGTCATGCACATATGCTTTACCAACAAGTCCAGACTGTCTGCTACTTCCTGCTCACTGGATCCAATCAGCATAACATCATCAATATAGTAGACCAGTTAGGCAATCAAGATCCCTTCGAACAAAGTTATGGCATAATGCTGGAGAGTTAATATACCCTTGAGGCAAGACAGTAAAGGTATACTGTTGGCCTTGCCAGCTGAAAGCAAATTGCTTCTGGTGGTCCTTATGAAGTTGTATGGAGAAGAAAGTATTTACCAAATCAAAGCTGCATACCAGGTACCAGGAGATGTATTAATTTGCATGAGTAAGCAAACCACATCCGGTACAGCAGCTGCAATTGGAGTCACTACTTGATTAAGTTTTCAATAGTCAACTGTCATTCTCCATGACCCATCTGTCTTCTCCACAGGCCAAATAGGAGAGTTAAAGGGAGATGTGGTGGGAATCACCACCCCTGCGTCTTCCAAATCCTTGATGGTAGCACTAATTTCTGCAATCCCTCCAGGGATATGATATTGTTTTTGGTTCACTATTTTCCCTGGCAGAGGCAGTTCCAGGGGTTTCCATTTGGCCTTTCCAAACATAATAGCCCTCACTCCACATGTTAAGGAACCAATATGGGGATTCTGCCAATTCCTAAGTATATCTATCCCAATTATACATTCCGATACTGGGGAAATAACCACAGGATGAGTTTGGGGACCTACTGGACCCACTGTCAGTCGGACTTCAGCCAAAACTCCATTTATTACCTGACCTCCATAAGCCCCTACTTTAACTGGAGAGCCACAATGCTTTTTTGGGCCTCCTGGAATCACTGTCAACTCAAAACCAGTATCCAATAGGCTGCTGAAAGTCTGATTTCCTTTCCCCCATTGTACAGTTACTCTAGTAAAAGGCTGCAGGTCCACTGGGGAAGGATGGGTGAGAGGTGAACAGCATAACTTTTAGGTACTGTGACAAGGTCCTTCCTCAAGGGCACCTGGCCTTCCCTTCATTCAAGGGGTTCTGGGTCTGTAAACTATCTCAAGTCTGGAAATTGGTTGACTGAGCGAGATTCTCTATTACTACAATCCAATACTGACTTCCTGTCATTTTTCCTAGAGCTTTTCTGCTTATACAGATCAAATAAAAACCTTAGTAGGCTTGTATTTGGTCCCTGGAAACACCATGAGGTCCATTTGAGTCATGCCAATGTAGGTATTGTTTTGCCTTTGCCACGCCCATTGCAATAAGTATGCTAACCTCGTCTTTGGTAATTCAATACTGCCACCTGACCCCTACTTTGAGGTCCTGTTACACTTATTATATTTACATTTAATTTATGCAATTGAGCAGCAGCATCTCCAACTGTAAGATATGGCATAAGGAAAAGAGCAAAAACAAAGCTCTTTAAACGTTCTGGTGTCTCTCTCTCCCATTGTGGAGAATTTGGTGTTGCACTGTGAATCCACTCGAGCATACCTATTTGCCTGAGCTTTACAATCCCTTCATCAACACTAAGCCAAGGGATTATCAGGTATCTCCAGCTCTCTGTCAGTAGGCTATCTTTCGATAAATGCCTCAGCCAACCAATCAAATAAACTTTGGACACCTTTTTTAACTGCACGAGCTTCTATATTAAACCTAGAATCTCCAGTCAGGGGGCCCATGTCAATAAACTCAGCCTGATCCGATTTTATGTTCCTTCCACCATTATCCCATACCCTTAAAATCCATTCCCAGACATATTCATTAGACTTCTGCTTGAATTAATTAGCAAATTCACTAAGTTCTTTAGTGGTATAGCATACCTCCTCATGGACCACATTTTCTATCTCTCCTCTAGGGGCCTGCTTAGCTTTGAGTCTGGTTATAATAGGTCTAGAGGCAACAACAACTGGGCCCTGAGGGACATCAGCTTTGTCTTGCTGAATGGGATTAGATTCCTAAGGCAAGGGTGGGGAGGGTGGGGCTGCTGAGGGTGGGGTGATTAATTCATCAGGTGAAGCAAATTCCTCAGAGTCTGAGGCTTCAGAATCCTCAGCCTCCTCAGGGTTCTCCCACACATCTCCATCCCGTGTGTCAGGATTCCAATCTTTCCCTACCAATGCCCTCACCTTTACTGCTGACATCCTTCGAGGCTGGGAATTAAATTTGCATTGTAGGTCAGCCAAACATATAATAAGGCCTCCAGTTTGATTTTCTGCAGCTTTAGCTTTTTGGCTGCTAGAGAGAAGATTCTCTTCCAGGGCACACTTGCAAACTTTTAAACTGTTGACTCCAATCTGGAGCTTTTCAATTTTATTATTAAGCTCATTATTTAACTTCATCAATTTATCCACCATTTTTCTCATTTTTCCACAAATTTTCAAATGTTTTATGTATAGAGTCACTAAATTTCTTGCTCTTCACAAGAGATGAGTTAGAAGATTCAAATGTGTCTATCTCCATAATTGTTTCAAATAGTCTGCACCATGGATTATCAGTGCTCTCCATGCTACCTGAAGACTTTGAGTTGGAGAGACTGCTCCAGATATCAGTAAGCCTATTAAAGAAATTCATCCTTTCAGTTCTGTTTCTCTAGAACCACTCATGGTACCACAATCTGTATTAGTCAGGGTTCTCTAAAGAAACAGAACCTGTAGAATGAATATATATGTATAGAGATTTATCAGCTTAGCTCACTGGATAGAGTCTGAGTAGTCCAACAATGGCTGCACCACACTGGAGAGGCTGAGAATCCATAGTCACTCAGTCCACAAGGCTGGATGTCTCAATAGTCCCAATCTGGCACTGCAGGTCTGATGAATTCCAAAAGATCAGCTAGTCTTCAGTCTACAGCAGTAAGACGAACTCACCAGTGAGAGGGAAGGCAAGCAGCAAGAAGCCAGGGTTCTCCTCTGCCGTGGCCTTTTATATGGGCTGCCATCAGAAGGTAACACCCACATTTAGGGTGTGTCTTCCAGCTTCAGATGATCCAATTAAGAAGATCTCTCTCATTTCAGTTAATCCCAGATCTAGTCAAGTTGACATCCAGGATTAGCCATCACAGTTGATTACACAATAGGAAAGCAGATTGAATAGATAATATTAAATAATCTCAATAAATAAGATCACTTTTGTTAAAAAGTTAGGTAAGACAGGAGGCATTCACAGAAAAGGTGATGCTGCCAGGGCATCCTGAGGAGGGAGAGCCCAGAGACCATGCAGCTCCTGCAAAAGGGAAGTTCAACTGGGAGGGAACTATTGATTAAAGTAGTTCTAAAACAGGCTCCAGACAATGAAATATCAATCAAAAAGCTAAAGAAAAAGGTTCTCGCCCAGTATCACGTGGTGACAAGTGACCATCGCATATCTAAGGAGGAGCTCCTGGCCATCTTCCACAAGAAAATCAGCAAGAACCCCACCTTTAAGGTATTCAAGGACAAAATGAAGCTTCTGAAGTGAGGCCAGTACCTCACATGTCCATTCTGTTGCCACCTTCCCTCCCTGCTGTTTGTAACATGTGTCATGAATCATAACAACCCCAGTCTTGATTTTTTAAGTTAAGGGGAAAAATATATTGTTAGAATTTTATGAAAAAATAAAATATATTCTTTTCAAATTCTAAAAGAAGAGGAAGAAGAAGAAGAAGGAAGGAGGATGAGGAGGAAGAAAGGAGGAGGAGGAGGAGGGGGGGAGGAAGGCACACTTTTGATAGACAAGGAAACTCATAATGCATGGGCCTTGTGAAGAGTGTTCAAAGGGTCTTGACTGTCTGATTAGTGGAAGGAGATTAGCTTTGTGTTAATCATTCTTTCTGCTTAATGAATTCTAAATACAAGGAACTGAAAAGATTCCATTGTTTCCAAATAGTTTAATAGCATCTCAAAGCAAAGCTCAAGAATATGTGTAGGCAGACAAAATGCCCAGCATCCAACAAGGTGAGACTCACTATGTTACCTAATAAAATGTTACCAAGTAGGAGCCAGGTATAGTAATGTGTACCTGTACCTTGTACTCCTATTACTTGGGAAGTAGAGGCAGGAGGATCAGAAGTGTAAGGTCATTCTCAACTACATAGTAAGTTTGAAGTCAGCCTATGCATGCATAGAAACACGAAAATATGATCTATATGGGAGGGGGAACCTAACTAAACCAAACCAGAACAGATATTTTTAAAGTGGCTGATAAATATGTTTCAGTGTATTTGAAAAGTTAAGTTTTGATTATTCTTTAACAGCTTCATACATGTAAACAGTTCATGTTGATCATATCCACCCCTAAATCCCCCCTCACTCCCCTCAGGAAACCCCCAACACATCTCCCTTCCCTTATGTCTAGAGACACATTTCTGTATCTACTGCAAAGAACGTGGGCTTTAGAGACAGGCTGTTGTGTTCTTGTGTTTGAATCCCAACTTTGTCTTTTTAGGTAAGGCCATTAAATCCTCTGTGTCTTGGCGTCCCCATATCCTTAACAGAGTTGGAAATAATTTTATCTACCTTGTGAAGTAGATAAAGAGGTTATATGAAGGTTAAATGAGTTTATACAAGTTGAGCATCCCTTATCCAAAATGATTGGGCCCAAAGGTGTTCGGATTTTTAAGTTTTTCAATTTGGGGAATTTCACATATACATAATGAGATAACTTGGGAATGGGACCCACACCTATACACAGAATTTATTTATATTTCATATACACCTTATACAAATAGCTTGAATGTAATTTTATACATGATTTTAAGTACACCCCTGTTTTGACTATGAGCTATCCCATGGGGCTAGGTAGGCAACTTCCCACTGGTATTATGGCCACACTCAAGAAAGTTTTAGGTCTTTGAAGCATATAGGATTTCAGATTTTCAGACCTATGGTCTACCTGTATGCATAAGGAACTTAGAACTCTGGCCCAGACTAAGTGATCTATAACTGTTTGCTAGTATCATAGTCATTGCCTTATTTAATGTTCTCATTGACCCCATGAAGTACATATATTATTATTTCTATTTTTTAAATTAATATACTAATACAGTAAAAGGCAATCATCTGTCCAAGATTACCCAGATAAGATATGGCAGGACCAGGGACCAGAATTCAAAAGTGGATTTATTTGTACCCAATGATCACCTTTATGACTAATTTTTTGCAGTTATTTGTTTGTTGCCCTTTGAATATGTATGTAAATAGTGAAGCTCTTTTTATCCTCAAAACCTCCAGCACAGAGGAGGCACAGCAAGTGTTTGCCGAATGGGAGAATAGAGAGCTCATAGCTAACTTGCTGGTAGAAAACTGCCCTGCTTATTGTTCTGTCCTTGACATTATTTTCTTCTCTTTTTCTTCTAATTACTACAAAGACTGAACAATTTAGACTGAGCTCAGATCCCATACCTTAAAACCATTTGATAAATTTAGATGGGGTGCAAATATTTCCAGGACTTTGCTGTGCCTAAAGTATGTCAAGAAGGTGATGGGGGCTGGAGATATGGTTCAGTAGTTAAGAGCACTGGCTGCTGTTACAGAGGACCTGGATTTGGTTCCCAACACCCACATGGCATCTAACAACTCCAATTCCAGGGAATCTAGGGCCCTCTCTGGCTTCCATGGGCATTGCACATATGGATATACTTATATACATGCAGGTAAAACACACATACACATAAATAAAAATAAACATTTTTTTTTCAAAAAAGAGTGTGCTAGGACTAAACTGATCTGTTTTTTTAATATTTTATTTATTATTTTTACTTTATGTATATGAGTGTATTGCCTGCATGTGTGTAAATGTACCCATGTACTGCAATGCTCAAGGTTAGAAGAAAGAGTCTTATCCCTTGGACCTGGAGTTATGGATGGTTGTTAGTTGACATGTAGGTGTTGGGAATTGAACTCAGGTCCTTTGCAAGAGTGGTCAGTGATCTTAATCATTGAGCCATCTCTCCAGCACTGATCTGACTTTTTTCATAAATCCCTATATGCACTCCTTTTTAATTTTTAAAATTCAGAAAGACATTAATAATAGTTAAACATTATTTGTAATATTTAGTAAAAGGTGAAAGATTTTTACTATCTGAAGAGAAACCAAAGTAAACATACTTTATTTATAATATTTAGTATGAATAACATATTGAAGGAATTCAATCAACAGTTACTATTTCCCATCTTACCCACAAAATTATCATAGCTAGAAAGTATAGACAAAAGTATTATATGTGGTAATTATAACCTTGATATTTTATAAACAACACATATAATGTGAAATATTTTAGCAAGGTTGTAGAAAAAAGTGCAGTTAATTATTTGAATAAATGTAATATGTCAGCCATAGTGTTAGGAAACAAAATTTGGTCTGTGTCACTCATTAATACTACTATATAATTTTCATTAATAAATTTATCAAAACTCATAGGAATCTCATGTGAATAATCAGGATCAGGATTTCCTTTCTTGGTTGGTTCTCTGATCAATCTTAACTTTCGAGCAGCAATATAATTTCCTTGGAAAACAAGCTCCAGAAAAAAAAATAGACCCACTTGAATGAAATGTTGTAGCAGATATCTGTGACTTTTACACTCTCCCTTCTGATGATATAGATACCTGACCTCCCCTGTGGAGATACCCATCCTCTCCTCTTGGTTCATGTAGTTTACATGGAGTTGTGTTCTTCAGTGGACATGTGGATTAGTCAAAATGAAAAAAAATTGTGTGCTCCTGGCCCAGGGACTGGTTTGGAGGTGGGTACATGGATCAGTTGTAACCAACTATAATAATAGCAAGGCTTGCCATACTATCATGTAATTGTATGAGACAATATGTTTTCTTTTAACTTCAAGCAAATTTCCATCACATACAATTGGAAAGTCCAAATAATTATTTTAATACCTATTACCTTATAAAAACATCATTATGTTCTGAAGTATTTAAGTCTTAGTTGATATAAAACACATTTCCAAATACTAAAAGTTGTTTTCTACACATCCCAAAGACCAATTAGAAAGTGATATACTCCATGGGTGTACAGGGTGGCTTATATTTCAATGTTATTAATAAATTATTTAGTGTTTTAGGGTTACAGTCACAATTTATAATCTCATGGGTGGGTTTTTTTTTGCTTTTGTTTCTATAAATAAGACATACTAAAGCTACTAATGTCAATATAGTAATAGATTTTACAGGGCATTGAATAATAGTTGACTCAAAACTTAAAACCAAATAAATCATCTAGAGAAAGAAAGATTATTGTTTAGGAAATGAGGATAATGTAATTCTATGCTGTCACTGAATAGTTATCTTAAAGATAAACTTTCTAGCAACCAAGGCCAAAAAAAAAAAATTCAGAAGGAATTTTTGATGCTCCATTTTCTGATAAAAGAATATTTGCTTGTTATTCAAAAGGGGAAAGTATCTTATCAAATATAGTTTTAGAGGAAATTTCTTCATAACCAAAGTCCTGAGTGTTAAAATTTCATCTAGACTTTTGTGAGTCCCCTGCTTTCTTCCGTGTTTCTTCCATTCATCATGAAAGTTAGTAGCAACTTTAATAAAATGCTGTGATAACATTTTCGTGACTTCCCTGATGTGTAATGATTAGAGGGGAAGAGATAGAAACCAGCTGGCTTAACCTCCAGCCAGGCCAAGACTGAAACCATGTATCTTAAAAGACAATTGAAACCACGTGTACCGGCTCTGACCCCTGCTTCCAAGGTTAAGGAAGTAACTTGCAAATTTGGGATGCTTTGGAAAGTCTTTTTAAGAGGACTTCTGGGTGGTAAAAATTTGGTCAAAATGACTTCTTCTGTGTTCCCTGGAAACACAAACCCAGATTTTTTGCAGAGTCTGGGCAAAAGTGGTTGGACTTGACCTTGTTACATCAAAGCTTCTATTGTACTCTTAAAGATAAAGGAAAAACATCACAGCCTCAAGACAAACAGGCCACTGGCTCCGAATAATCCTTTGAGGACACTTAAAAAGTCAGCAGCCATTAATGTTACCACCAAGTGGGACCCCTCTTCTTGGGGTGCCTGGAACTCTAGCTTGGTGCCCTTTGTTGGCATTCCTGTTTGTCTCCATTTCCTTTCCTTTCTTAAGTCACAAGTCTCTTGTCTTTAAGTTAAGTGCATCATCAAACAGTCTATGGTACTCAACTAGTCCCTTTTTCATTCTTCCAGAAATCTGTGTGCTCTGTGAAATCCCAGCTTCATCAGATTTCCCTTTAGCACTTGAAGGCCTTGCCCACTTAACCCCTCATTGATAATTTAGGTATGCCCTCAAGGCCTGAATGATTTGGGCTATTTATTAATAATTTCATCAGAACTGTCTCGAGATTAGGTATCTCATATGTCTTTTAAGGTAATAATGCAGGCAGCAAAGGTAACAGAAAATAATCAGAATGATAAACAATTACATTTTCCCCAAACAAATCTAAATTTTATTCAGAAGTTCCAGTACATTATGTGTACTACAATCTAGTTAGCAAGTGTCCTACAGGAGTATTACACTATAGTGGAAATATCCCCTTCAGAGCCCTATAGTTTCAGCCACTGGAATAGTTTGTGGCATAGATGCACCATGTCCTTCACTGTTATTCCTTTCTAGGAATGAAGAAGGGATGCTGTGGGAGAAAGCTAACAAGATAAACTAAAAATGACAGACATTGTACTGTGAGAAATGTAGACAGCAAAGACTCCTTTTGTCAAACTTTTTATGCTTGGGTATGTATTTTCTTATGTATGTTTTTCTTATTCTTATTGATGAATTCTTTTTGTTTTTGGTCTTTTGGAGATAGGGTCTCCTTGTAGTTCCAGCTGGACTAAAACTCGCTGTGTAGACCAGGCTAGCCTGGAACTCATAGAGAGGCCCAAGTGCTGGGATTAAAGGTGTGTGACACCCTTCCTAGCTCTTTATTGATGAATTTTTCCCCTGAGTTTCAGTGTTCATAATATGTGTGACTCTTTTGTACTTCCAAAGTTGATGACAAATATAAGATGCATAGTACCCAGTAGCATCTCATGTCGAAGGTCATAGATTTGAAGTAGCTGTAACAGCCACTGAGGCAACATGTATTGCTAAACACAAAGGCAGCTCAGAATTTTTCTCCACCCAAGTAGTTTAGCAGCCATAACTCTGGGTTGGAAAGGGTGACGAGAGGAATTGCCTAGGAAACCCACTACTTTTCCTTAGATTATATATTTATTTGGTGCAGATTGGGAAGGGGTAAAGATTGTTGGAATTCAAAAGTCCCCTATTTCTGTCAAGTAGCTCCTTGGTCCTTTAAAAATATTTATTTATTTGTTTATTTATTTTGTATAAATATTTAATGTCTATGAGATTTTGCCTGCTTGTATGTAAGCACCCCATGCCATGTAATGCCCACGTAGGCCAGAAGGGAGCATCAGATCCCCTGAAACTGGGGTTAAAGATGGTTGTTAGCTACCATGTGGGTGCTGGGAACCAAACTCAGGTCCCCTGCAAGACCAGCCAGTGCTCTTAACCCCTGAGCCACCTCTCCAGCCCATTGGTTCTATGAATGACTTGGCTAAAACTACACTTACTCAAACTCATATATGTTCATAGGAATAAATACTTAGATCTTGGAGTTTTAAAGTTTTTTTGTCACCTGCTCTATCTTATTGATATTTGAGTTAAAGGGGATATGTATTTTATACCCACTCAAGTAAGTATACCAGTGTATCACTTCCTGGAACCTACAGTAAAACTTAACTTCGTAACAGTTTAATAATAGTTGCATACTATTTAGTAAAAGTTCAACACAATTTAATAAGAAACAATAAAGCTGTCCTCCACCTCCAACTTCTATAGTCCTTCCAACCCCTCTTCTGTAATGTTCCCTGAGCCTTGAGTAGGAGGTTGATGTAGATGTGACATCCATAGCTGAACATTAACAGTCACTTATTCTCACCACTTTGACTACTTATTAGTCTCTGCATTAACCACAACATGATACAGCCATTGCACACATGAACTCAGCAGCTACGTTTACTTGCATGAAGTCTGTGGGTGATCAAGCCAGCTAAAATTTCAGCATGGATAGCCAGAGGAGCTACTAAGGCCCCACCCCTAATTGAGGAGCTATTGGTAGAACAGTTGGCTCCTAGGGATGGAGAGTCACCTTTCTTGGGGGATTATGCCACTGGTAGGTTGCCCACTCGGCTCCACACCCATGTGCCTATGAGCAGCATTAACTAAATTCAATGGGTTTTTTTAAAAAAGAATATGGTCCGCTTCCCTTTGAGTCCCTAGGCTGCACAGCTGCCGACTGCCTTGTGACAGCATCTTTCCTGGGTAAGTCCCGGAGTGTCCAGCATGCCTTGACTCCCCCAGCCTCATTCACCCTACCAGCTCCTCCACCCCCTCTCTCCTCCTGCCCTGAGTACTGGCCCATTTCTTGTCTTGGCACCCCAGAACCCTGGGCTGACCTATTGGCCCAGAATCCCCATTGCTTCCTGATCCTTTGCATCCAGGCCAACCCAGTTCCTCCCTGCTGTCCCCAGGAGCCCTCTGTCCCTGGTCCCATCCCCACCTCCCTTTGTGTCCCTGGGCTTCACAGCCAGCAGCTTCCTGGGACCAGCATCTTTCCTGGGCCCTGGCCCCAGGCCAGCCCAGCCTCCAAATTCCTGAGGGCAGCATCTTTCCTGTAGGGATCCAGACCTTAGGAGAAAGCCTGAAAGCATCTGAGACTCATCTGACTTGGGCCTCTGTGGGAACTCCTGACGATGAAACAATTTGACCAGTCAATATAAAATCAAAAGACAGAACCTGAAGACCAACAAGTAAACTACAAAGACACATAAAATTTACAAAAAGAAGCAGATCTAAACTCAACAAAGGAAGGCTTGAGTCTCACACAAGAATCAGAAACAACAAAAGAAATTCACATGTCAAAGTCACAGAGAAAAAATAATAACATGAAAAAACAAAATAATATATTCCCAAGTACCAATAGTCCTCTAGAAGAGTATAATGAGAACCCCCTAGAGATAACACAGGACATGGAAATTAAAAGAACAATTATAAATATGATAAAAGAATTCAGTGAATTTGAAGAACACACAAAGAAATCAAAGAACTGAAGGAAGATAGAAATAAACTTCTGAATGAATTCAGAAAAGAGTTAGAAATCTTGATGAATACTCAGGCTGAAAAAGAAAAGGAAGTGAAACACTCAGTAAGCCAATTAGAAACTACAGGAGAAAGCCTCACCAATAGGAGGAATGAAATGGAAAACAGAATATCAAGGCTAGAAGATAAAGTGGACAAATTAGACCACTCAAGCAAAGATTATGAACAATTTAAGAAAACACAAGAAAGGAATATGTAGGAATTATGTGATTTCATAAAAAGACCAAACAGGAATCATAGGCATACAGAAGGATAAGAATCTCAAGATAATAGTATGGACCATATCTTCAACAGGATTGTTAGAAGAAAATTTCCCCAAATTAAGGAAAGACATGGCCATAAAAATACAAGAAGCATATAGAACACCAAATAGGCCCAGAAAAGAAACTCTCCATGGCATATCATAGAAAATACACTAAACATACAGAACAAAGAGACAATAGTGAAAGCTGCAACAGAAAAGCAACAAGTTACATATAAAGGAAAACCCATCAGGATTACAGCTGACTTTTCAATGCAAACTATGAAAGACAGAAGAGCCTGGACCAAAGTATTTCCAGTTCTAAATAACCACAGATGCCAACCCAAATTACTTTACCCAGCCTAAATGTCTATCATAGTTGAAAGGGAAAGAAAAATCTTCCATGACATAAATATGCTGAAAGAATTCATGTCCATAAAACCGGCCCTTCAGTGAGTTCTTGAAGCAATATTAAAAGCTGAAGAAAGGAACAACTATACCCAAGGGGCTATGGAAAGAAACTCAATGAAGGTATAACTGTGGAAATGCACAGCTATACAAAGAATGTGAACAGAAACAAAAATGACAGGATTCAATACACATCTTTTATTAATAACTTTAAATATCAGTGGACTGAACTCCCCAGTCAAAAGTCACAGACTAGTTGAACGGATTAAGAAACAAAACCCATCTTTTTGTTGTCTGCAAGAAACTCATCTCACTTTCAAGGACAGGCACTACCTTTAGCTGAAGGGATGGAAAAAAAAAATATATATATACCAAGCGAATGACACTAAGAAAAAAAGAGGTGTTGCAAAGCTAATATCTGATATAATAGACTTTAAACTAAAACTAATCAGAAGAGATAAAGAGAACCATTTTATTCTGATCAAAGTCACAATAGATGAAAAAGATATTACAATCATTAACATATATTCACCAAACTCTGGTGCACCCAACTTTATAAAAATAGTACTACAAGACTTGAACACCCAGATTAATTCCAACTCATTAATAGTAGAGGATTCAATATCCCATTGTCTCCATTAGATAGGTCAAAAGGACAGAGAATTAACAGAGAGATATCTGAATAAACAATACCAAACAACAAATGGGCCTAACAGACATCTACCAAATATTCCACCCAAGCACCAAAGAATATACTTTTTATACAGTGCCCCATGGAACTTTCTCCAAAATAGACCATATACTGGGGCACAAAACAAACCTCAACAAATACAAAAAGATTGGAATAATTCCATGCATTCTATCAGACCACAATGCAATAAAGCTTAAAATCAACACTGGAAGAAACCTTAGTAACTACATGAACACATGGAGATTAAATAACACACTACTAAATGATGAATAGGTCAAAGGAGAAGTTAAGAAAGAAATAAAAAGTATTCCTGGATCTAAATGAAAAGGACAATAGAACACAACAAAACCTCTGGGACACATTGAAAGCACTCCTCAGAGGGACGTTTATAGCTCTAAGTGCCTGCATTAAAAAATCAGAAAGAACACAAATAAATGACTTAACATTGCAACTCAGGACACTTGAAAAACAACAACAAATGAAACCCAAACCCAGCAGACAAGAAGAAATAACAAAAATCAGAGCAGAAATTAATGAAATACAAACAAAGAAAACAATACAAAGAAACAACGAATCCAGGAGCTGGTTCTTTGAAAAGATAAACTAGATTGACAGATTGCTAGCCCAGTTAACCAAAAGAAAGAAAGAGCACCTCCAAATCAATAAAATCAGAGATGAAAGGGGAAACATCATAACAGACACCAAAAAGATCCAGAATATTATAAGGGAATACTTTAAAAACCTATACGCTACTAAATTTGAAAACATAAAAGAAATGGACAGATATCTAAAAGCATGGGAACCACCAAAACTAAACCAAGAAGAGATTAACAGCATAAACAGACTCATAACACAAAAGAAAATTGAAACAGCAATACAAAACCTCCTGACTAAAGAAGCCCAGGACCAGGTGAATTTACAGAAGAATTCTACCAAATGTTTAAAGAAGATCTATATCCAATACTACTTAATTTATTCAAAATGAAAGAAATAAAGGGAGAACTTCCAAATTCCTTCTATGAATCCAGCATCACTCTAACACCAAAGCCAGGTAAAGATACAACCAAAAAAGAAAACTATAGACCCATATCCTTAATGAACATAGATGCAAAAATTCTCAACAAAATACTTGCAAACCGCATACAACACACAAACATCAAAAAGATCATCCACCATGATCAAGTCTTCTTTATCCCAGAGATGCAGGGATGGTTCAATATATGTAAGTCTATAAACGTCATAAATCATATAAATGGGCTCAAAGACAATAATCACATGGTCATCTCAATAGATGCAGAGAAGGTCTTTGACAAAATTCAACATGCATTTATATTCAAAGTCCTGGAGGGAATTGGACTGGAAGGAACATACCTCAACATAATTAAAGCCATATATAACAAACCCACACCAACATCATTCTTAAATGGAGAAAAACTGGAAGCATTCCCATTGAAATCAGGAACTACACAAGGCTGTCCAATATCTCCACTCCTCTTTAACATAGTGCTTGAAACTCTTGCAAGAGCAGTAAGACAAGTGAGGGAAAAAGGGAGCAACAATTGGAAAAGAAGAGATTAAATTATCTCTTTTTGCAGACAATATGATATTATATCTAAGAGATGCCAAAAACCCAACCAGAAAATTCTTAGAAATTATTCACACGTTCACTAAGGTGGCAGGTTACAAAATTAAGCTACAAAAGTCTGTAGCATTTCTATATACCAATAAGAAGCAATCAGAGAAAGAGTACATGGGAACACTCCCTTTCACAATAGCTGCAAAAATAAAATATCTTGGAATAAACCTGACCAAAGACATTAAAGACCTCTACAATGAAAATTTTAAATCTTTAAAGAAAGAGATTGAGGAGGACATCAGAAGATGGAAGGACCTCCCATGCTCATGGATTGGAAGAACTAATGTTGTGAAAATGACCATCCTACCAAAAGTCATTTATAGATTCAATGCAATGCCAATTAAAATCCCCTTGACATTCTTCACAGAGTTGGAAAAAACCATCCTAAGATACATATGGCAGCACAAAAGACCTCAGACAGCCAAAGCAACCTTGAGCAGTAAGAGCAATGATGGGAGGATTACTGTACCAGATTATAAACTGTATTACAGAGGTATAGTCATAAAAATAACATGGTACTGGCACAAAAATAGACCCATAGATCAATGGAACAAAACTAAAGCCCCAAATATGAGTACATGCAATTTCAGAAACCTGATATTTGACAAAGGGGTCAAGAACATTCACTGGTGGAAAGACAGCATGTTCAGCAAACGGTGCTGGCAAAACTAGATCTCCACCTGCAGAAGAATGAAACTAAACCCCTAACTTATACCTTGCACAAAAGTCAACTCCAAATGGATAAATGACCTCAATATGAAGCCTGAAACCCTGAAACTGTTAGAAGAAAACATTGGGAAAACCTACAAGATATAGGTGTAGGAAAGGATTTTCTAAACCAGACATCAATTATTCAGGAAACAAGGTGAAGAATCAACAAATGGGCCCATATTAAATGAAAACACTTCTGTACATCAAAAGAAGCAACCAATGAAGTGGGCACAAAACCCACAGAATGGGAGAAAATCTTCACCAGCAACACATCTGACAGAGGTTAAACATCCAGAATATATAATGAACTCAAAAAACAAAGACTCAAGAAAGGAAGTAACCCAATTAAAAGATGGGCTAAGGAACTGAACAGAGAGTTCTCAAAAGAAGAAATAAAGATGACTAAGAAGCATCTTAAAAGGTGTTCAACATCATTAGTAATTAGGGAAATGCAAATTAAAACCACTTTAAGATTTCATCTTATCCCAGTCAGACTGGCTAAGATCAAGAGAACAAATGATACCAAATTTGAAGAGGAAGTGGGGAAAGGGGAATGCTCATCCACTTCTGATGGGACTACAAACTTGTACAATGCCTCTGGAAAGCAGTGTGGAAAACTCTTAAAAAACTACAAATGAACCTACCAATTGACCCAGTTATACCACTCCTTGGCATATACCCAAAGAACTCATCCTATTGCAGAGACACTTGTACATTCATGTTTGTTGCTGCTCTTTTCACAATATCTAAGAGATGGAGGCAACCTCAGTGTCCCTCAACTGAAGAGTGTATAATGAAAATGTGGATCATTTATACAATTGAGCTTTACTCTGCAGTAAAGAAAGATGAAATCATGAAATTTGCAGGTAAATGGTTGAAACTAGAAACTGTTATAGTAAGTGAAGTAACACAGACTCAGGAAAAAAAAAAAAAAGACGTATGGTCTCCCTCATATGTGGATCCTAGCACCAAATACTGGTAAGTGAGTATGTATCCAGACATAACTACAGGAACCAGGATAATGAAAAGGAACCGTGGAGGTAAAGGAAAAGAAAGAATCTGAAAGAGAGGGACAGTAAGAAACAGGTGTTAGTAAAGGAGATATGGATAAAAATGGGGTTATTTTAAGGGGGGTGTCATACAAGGAACCTTGGGGATAAAGGGAAAGAAGGAGCTCAAGAGAGGTGGGACCATAGGAGAAGGGTATTATTAATAGAGAAATGGGGAAAATGGGGGACTTTAAATGGGTAAACCACAATGGACGGGTTAGGCAATGTGAGAGAGAAATAATGCCTAGCTAGTTTAAAAAAAAAAAACAAAAACAAAAACAGAGGGAACTGTGGTTTTTTTTTTAAATCAAACAACCTACTGAGAAAGTATACATACAACTAGCTCAAGGAATATAATATATATCTAGGAAAGATTTATCTGAGAATGTTTGGTCTTTACTTAAGCTTCTTCTACATGGCATATGGTAATTAAAAATACCAGACTTGTGGAACTAACCTTCTTGGATGCTTAACAGCAATACTTTGAGGCCTATTCTCAATTGGTCAGAGGGATATAAAGGACAGTTTTGGCTCCTTGCCCTCCTAGGTTAACTAAGTTCTACAAGACCTTGAGCATCTCTCAAAATATCCTGTAACTGTGGCAAGTCACTTGTGCTCTTGATCAAGGAGGCCATAGAGGCCCCACCAAATGGGCTTGAACCAGTGTCCAGTCTACAAAGTAGAGGGTCAACACAGAGGAATCATTTCCTCCATGCTTCCAAGTGAAGCTAGCCATAGCTGAGGAGGACTTTTGACTTATCTTCACATAGGCAGAACTGGTAAAAGGAGCCAGGGGCCTCCAAAGCCCATGTGACCACTCAGGAACAGATCCTCAAACAAACATGAGTAAAAATAAATTGGTTTATCTGGGCCAACTGCATGGTCTTAAACACCCAAAAGGAAAGTATAACCAAAGATTAAAGGGATCAATATAATTCTTTAAGAGTCCATGTGTATAGCTAAAGGCTACATAACAAAAATCAATGCCAGACAGGAAATACCTTCCTTTGAGTTGTTGTCCAGGGTGGCCCAAGAGACTCCCAGACAGTAACCCAGCTTAGAACTGGGAAAATGAACAGCAGACCCCAATCTTATCTAAAGGAATATGGGCAACTGATTGCTGCTAGATGAGGAAAAGCTGATCGCCCTAAAACAAGGAGATCTAGATAGGCTGAATAGATTCAGCAGATGGTCAAGTGCTGGAGAATGGCTGGGGGTACCAACAACACAGTGGACAGTATAGATGACAGAATAGATGGGCTCCGGGGAGGGGGGAGCTTATGGGAGAGTGCCATTTAAGATATGGGTGTATGAACAAGATTGTTTGGGATGTTCTTATGAAAGTCACACAAAAAAACCAACAAATTTTAAAAATGAGTTATATTTCAGGAAGACGTGTAAAATTTGCTTCATGTTAATTAGTAGAGGTGAAAAACATTACCATTGAAATCTACCTGATGACTTCATATCTATACTCAGGTGCCAAGGATCCAAGGGTAACCAACTGTGACTAGTAATAATGAGATACATAGAGATTAGAGT
>NW_008351958.1:2107496-2133604 GCF_000622305.1 Nannospalax galili | reverse complement strand
TGTGAACCTAAAATTTACAGCCAATTTTGAAAGAGATGCATCTTTGCTCTGGAAATTGTTATTGAATATGTTAATACTGTAATGAAATGCTTCTAATCATGCGGTTATTAAATAAATAATTTTTTAAGAAAAGAATATGAAGTTGTGAGGGAGATATATTGGGGGGAAGTGCCTAGGAGAGTTATAGGAAGGAGATGGAGGACATGTGATCAAAATATCCTGTACATATGCATGAAATTTTCAAAGAACGTATTAAAAATAGCATTAAAAAAGAAACAATACTTTTCATAACAATGGTTCTCCAATTGTGCTTCATGTCTTGAGAGTCTTTATCAATCAATGAAAAGAAAATTCGAGACTTTTCTTCAGTTGTCATAACTTTAGGTTTCCTTAGATTACATATTTATTTGATGCAGATTGGGAAGGGGTAAAGATTGTTGAAATTCAAAAGTCCTCTGTTTCTGTCAAGTAGCTCCTTGGTCCTTTAAAATTTTTTTATTTATTTATGTATTTATTATTATTTATTTTATGTATATGAGTGTATGTATATGACTTATAGTTGCAAGACTGTTGATTTTATTTACATGTAATAGCTTTAACAGTCATGAAACAAAACTAATTTGAGTTGCTCCACAACTGACTATGTGCTGTAGTGGCACACACATCCTCATGGACTACTGGATTACCTGGGTGTCCCTGAAAATGTGTCTTTGATGCTCTTTATGTCTGATTTTACTTTTACATTGCTTTTATTTCTCTTTTTTATTGAATTTTTAACTTGCCAATTGCATTTATTGAGTCATTAAGATAGCAGTATAAAATGTATATTTGATAAATTGGCCATATTGGAACAACTGATGTGTATCTTTGAAACCCAGATCTTAGGTACACAGGGATGAGTATGATATCAATCTAAGAAGCTCATATCCAATTGGGAATAAAAGAAAAAGAAAGACAAAATGGTAAAGATAAGTGCTCCCGAATAGTTAAATAAAAAACAGCTGTAAATCAACAAAAGTAGCACCTTTAGAGATGTGCTTCACTTTTCTTAAGTTCCTGAAGCCTGCATCTGTATCTGATTTATACACTTTCTGGAGATAGTAGAAAGTCAATAAATATTTACTTACTAGAGGGATGCTAAATTGACACCCAATATAAGGAATATCTAAGAAATTCTGTTTTGTATATTACTAGCTATTTGTTGCCCTGAAATCTCATAAGTCCATATCATTTCAAACCTGGTAGTTTAACCTTCTTTCTTGCAGTGGTTTGAATGAGAAATGTCCCCTATAGGCTTGAATATTTGAACACTTGGTCCCCATTGGTGGTGCTGTTTGGGAGGTCATGGAATCTTTTGGAGGTGCGGCCTGGCTGGAAGAAGTGTGTCACTGGGGGCGGACTTTGAGAATTTATAGCCTTGCCCCAGTTCCAGTTTGGTCTTTCTCTGCTTCTGTTTGCCAGGTGATGATGTGAGCTCTCAGCTTTTGGCTCCTGTCACTACACCTGCCACCATGTCTCCCCAACATGATGGATTCTTGTCCCTCTGGAACCATAAGCCCAAATAAACCCCTTCTTCTATACGTTGGCTTTGGTCATGGTGTTTTATCATCGCAACAAAAAAGTAACTAATACCTTTCTAAAGTTTTATGACAGTTACATAAAAGCAACTGCTTTTCACCTTGCAACCTTCAGTCAAGGATGACCTGCATCTGCTCAACCAGCATATACTATCTCAGCTCAGAGCACATGCATTGCACTACTACCACTGTCTCCCTTATCATAATTCCCTGCCCAGAAAATATTCTCAGTCCAGTTCAGTCCTAAGGAAAAGTCTTGAATTTTCTGTTCATTGATTGATAAAGACTCTCAAGACATGAAGCACAACTGGAGAATCATTGAACACATAAGGATGTGTTCTCTATCAGAAACCCATTTGTAATTATAACAATATCAAAAGTTAGCCAACTTCTGGTAGAATACAAAAGAAAGCAGATCATTCAATTGGATCTTAATTATTAAATGATAATAGGCACTTTAAATCAGTTCCATATTTATTATATAGATCCCAAGGGATTTACAGACCTAAGGTTTTTGGCACACATTGCCTGACTAGACCCTTCCTTCCTGAAGGAAATGTCTTTTGCTTATCGGCTGTTGTACTCCCAGGTAGAGCTGCTCCTTGGAAAGATGGCATTGTGCTTGTCTGAAGTGGCCTGTGAGACTCAGGATCATTGCGCTGTCTAGGTCTTGGAGTCAAAGATGTAAAGGAGTGACCTTCAGAACTTCATGAAAGCATCCTGAGAGGGTTTGTGGATTTCAGGACCACCTCCAACTCCGGTTCTTTGATTGCTTCAGTTCTCTGTTTCTGGATATTAAATTCCGTTTTAGTGTTCTTTTCTCTTGATTTCCTGGATCTTCTTACAACTCTTTTCTTTATTCCACAGACTTCTTTGTAAGTGAGGATGCATTTATTTTCTCAGGTTTGAGAGAAACCGGTTCAGCATGGTGGAGAAGGCATGGTGTTAGGTTGGTAACACACAGGAGGCTTCACTTACCATGGAAAAGAAAGCGGAGACCAGAGTAGAAATGGACCAGGCTATAAACTTCAAGTTCTCCCCCACCCACTAATTCACTTCCTCCAACTGGCCCCACTTCCCAAAGATTCTACAACCTTCCAGAACAACACTACTTGCTGGGGGAAATGGTGTTCAACACATGAGCTTTTACATTCAAATCATTTACATTCTGACCATGGTTTCCATTAGCTCATGGCCATCTCACAATGTAAAATGCACTGAGTCCAACCTCAAAAAGCAGTTCCAACACTGTGCAAAAGTATAAGACTTCTTCTTGTAAGAATCAAGGCAATTTTTTAACTGTGAGCAGCCCCTATAAACATTTCTTAAGCAAGTTACTTCCAATATACAATGGCACAGGATAAATATTCCGATTCCAAAAGAGAGGACTGGTGACATAGGAAAGAAAGAAATGACATCATCTGGGCTCTAAAGGGTGTTGGAAGCCCCACCCCTCTAGGTCTGTTGCCCACAGCTCATATGGCCTCTGTCTTGGTCCAGTTCCACATCCTGCTTCCAGCTAGCCTCCACAGACAGCACACTTGTCTGACATCTCCAGTGTTCTGGGATTTCCATTGCAACTTGGGCTTTACCTCCCCAGGTGCACATGCAGCCTGTTCAGGAGCTCCATGAAGGGAATCTGACCTTGCTGCATATTACCTAGCCTCAGCAAATCTCTGGAACTTTCTTGCAAGCCTCGATCACTCCTTTGCCTTTATGTCATGTAGGCCTACAATACCAGCTGAACATGGAGATAATACCAAAACCTGCCAAGTGGAGATACAGTCTGCTCCCTGAGACAACAGCTGTAGAGGCCTATGTCCCTTTGCACCTGAGCCTGGGAAAACCCTTCCCTAAGTGGCCTTGCTCCAACAATGTGTGTTGTAGACTTTGTTTGCTCATTTGCTTTTAAAAAGAATGTTTTCCAAATGCATTTGCATTGTTACAGTCTGGACCTCTGAACGGACAGGTCTCATTACGTGACTTGACCCAGAACTAACTAATCATACAAAAAGGTGCCTAAGCCTTATCGGCTCAATCCTAGCTTTCCCAAATGTGGTGGCCACCCTATGGGTACTCTGTTCTACACCCAAAGCCCAAGGCAAGCAAGAAATCCTGCCATTCTCTACCCCATCTCCTTGATACTACTGGAGGGTCTTTGCTTTTAAACTCCAAGTTGTAACAAGCAAGTACCAAAACTCTTCAGACCACATAACAACAACAACAACAACAAAGAAAAAACTCTGCATGTCAGTCACACCCTAGACTAATCTCTAGTTGATATGCCACATAAACCACAAATTACTTCCACAGCATGGAAACCATACAATTGAATTCTATTACTTTAATCCACTTCTCTATAAGATAATGGGAATTAAATTAACTCAAGGTCCCTTTCTTCCACATCACCTCCCTGCATACCTAGCACATGCAATACTTTGAAAGCTAAACCCTGAACTTAAGTCTCAAGGAATCATTCCTTTCCTCCGTCCCTCCTTTCCTCCCTTCTCCTTACCTTGCTTCCCTCTTTTTCCCATTCCTTCGTTCTTTCCTTCCTTCCTTTCTCTCTCCCTCCCTTCTTCCTCCTTACAGGTCAAGGAAGGAGATAAACTCAGCCTTTAAGGGGAAGGACAGAAAGAAAGAGTACTCATATGTTAACATTAACAAATGGTTCATGCCTGTAATTCACTGCTTGAAAGGCTGAGGCTGGATGAGTGCCCTAAGTTCCAGACTGCTCTGGGCTATGGAGCGAGACCTTGTCTCAAAACAAAAATCAAAAAACAAAACAACAAAACAAAACAAAACAAAACAAAGCAAAACCCAGCACCATTATCAAAAGATCCAGTAACATCCATGGGAAGAAGATATAGAAATTACAATAAATCCACTCTTGGCTTTCAGGAATTTATCCTGCAGGTATACTCACAGGTACGAATCAAGAGCTTATAAAGAAAGAAAAAGAGTTACTTATTAGAAAATGATTTGGGATAGCCAAAGTTCAGAAGCAGTCGGTTTGAAGTGTGTCAGTTTTGGGCAGTGGATCAACCCAGTTAAAAGCTCTACCACCTAAAAGAGAACAAGGAAACGGTGTGTCTGATACACAGTATTCCCAAGATGCCCAGGTAGTCACACGCTAGTATGTGTTAAAAGCTGAAATATCTTCAAAGAGATGCAAAAAGTATTAGGTGGCTATAACAACACAGCTTGGGTAAAAGGAAGGTATCACACTATCAATGTAATTAGTATAAATTAGGGTAGGCAGCATTTAATAGAAATATTAAAATTCAAGGACTGAAACAAGAGAAAGAAAGGGGTTGGAGAGATGGATCAGCATTTAAGAGCACTGGTTGCTCTTGGAGAGAACCTGGGATTTGTTCCTAGCACCCACGTGGCAGTTAACAACTGTCTGCAACTCTAGTTCCAGGACATTCAATGCCCTCTTCTCATCTCCGTGGGCATTGTATACACACAACACACTTACATACATGCAGGTGAGACTCTTACACACATAAAATAAAAATAAAAGCAAACTATAGAGGGTTCTTGAAGATGCAGTTTTTAGCTACTGTTCCCATAGAAGTAAGAAAGCAAGAAAATATACTGGAAGGTGTTTAGCAGTCCCTAGATCCTTTTGAACCATGTGAGGAACTTACCTATTAAGAATGAAACAGAAACCACCTTTAAAATATTAAAGATGGGGACTAGAGAGATAGCTCAGCAGTTAAGAGTGTTGATTGCTCTTGCAGAGGACCCAGGTTCAATTCCCAGCACCCACATGGCGGCTACTAGCTGTCCTTAACTCCAGTTCTAGGGGAATACAAAGCCCTCTTCTGACCTCTGCAGCATTGCACAACATGGATGCACTCACATACATGCGGGCAACACACTCATACACATTAAAAAAATATATTAAAGATGGCTAGGGAGGTGGCTTGGTCTATCAAGTGCTTGTCATGCGAGCAAGAGAATCCCATCCCCTCATTTCCATGTGAAAAACCTGAGCCTGGTAGGTTGTGATTATAATCCCAAACTGGGGAGGACAAGCAAGCAGGTCTTTGGGGCTCCATGGTCAGCCAGCTTAGGCTAATTGATAAACTCCTGTCCAATGAGAGATCTTTATCAAAAACAGGGTGGATGGCTCCTGAGGAGTGACATCTAAGTTGGACCTCTGGTCTCCACGTGCAGGTGCACACATACATATACATTAACACACACATATGTATGCACATACATATACATGCAAACAAACAGAATAAAATGCTACCACGCCTGGTTAAAATAAAACATTTTTTAAAAACACCACTCAACCTATAAAGTTATGCATAAGTCAGGCTGGACTTCCGTGAGAAAAGGATTTTGTCACTAACCCCTGTCCCTGACCTGTCTCATTTGGTGGTTTCCCTTTCTTTAGGTGTCTACATCCTCCAAAGAACCAGGGCTCCTTAAGGAAGCCAGCTGCTTGGCATACAAAATTAAATAATAAATAAATAAATACTGGCCAAAAAATAGTAAGATAAAATTGTGCTTATATATTAAAAAATTAAATCTTCACAAACAATAATTTTATAAAAGACTCCAGGGCCACTTCTTGTGTGTTTCTCAGTCCCTCTGGAACCAGCAGCCCCTAGAGGCCACCATAGTGAAGTGGACTTAGGAAGGCCCTATCAGACATAGAATCTTTACATAACCTGCTGAAGATTATTGAAAAATGAAACATCTCAATCTTTCATGTGAATCCAGAGCCATTATTGTTAGAGTATTTATTTTCCTAATTTTTTGGTTTGTGTATATGTATGTGTGTGTGCACATGCATATATGTGCTTATGTCCACATGTATATAGAGGCCAAAGGTCAATATCAGGTGTCTCCCTTAACTCACTGAACCTAGAGATCTCCAATTGTGAAAGTGGTTGACCAGAAAGCCCCATAAATAATATCCTGACTCTGTTTAAGAAAGCAAACATTTCTTCCACAATAAGTATAAGTAGGTCCTCCATTTAAGTAGCTGTAGCAGAAAAACAGCTTTGATTTCTAGCCCTGTCCAATTAATTCTTACAGCTGAATAATAAACTAGAAACAATAGCATCTTGTGGGGGTGGCGGAACAAAGGCAGTATGAAGAAGCAAAGGGGAATGGTATGGATGAGGGAGAGGAGAGGGTGGAGAAGGAGGGTGGGGGAAGGATAAATAAAACTAAGGATTTTTGAAAAGGCCATATGGTAACTTACTATTTATAAGCTTCATATATGCCATATAAAACAGTTTAATTTGAGTTAGCCTACACAGGGGATAATGTTCCTCCCAAAAGCCATAGGTTGCCAAACAAAAAGCCCGGTACCAGGTTGCTGACACTCCTTAAGGAATGTCCCAGAAGCCCCACAAGGACTACAGGCTATTGCCATTGTTCATGATTGCCCACAAGAACTTGCCGGTAAGACTCTATTGCTGTAGACACCATACACAATTTTCTCGTAAGACATGGAAAAATCATGTTGGTACTGACCAGGAAGCTTCTTCCCTGATGGCTACCTTTCTTATACCAGAAGATGCTATGCAGGCTGCTGGAGGGAAATCCATCTATGAAAAATCCCGTGAATGATATCTATGACCAAGCTATGAAAATCCAGTGACCTATATCAATGACCAGTGTGGCAACATACACTCATGGGTGCAATGGTAGCATGAATATTATGGGGGTAACCAATCACTTCCTGGCTGGATTTAAGGCCTATTTCACAGGAGAAAGTGTTGTATTATAAATCTGGCCAAGAACCCATGGATGGGGGAATAATAGACCCCAGGGGTAAACGTACTGCTATTTTTCTGATAAATGAACATTGTATCAAACTGCCTTCTAAATTCTTATTACTATACCCATAGTTTAGTGTAGTTCTCAGACCTCCTCAGAGAAGTTTCATTGTGCAGTAGATGGTGATTAACAGAACTTCACAACTGGTCAGAGTACAGAGAATAAAGGTCTGTGGAATGCTTAGTCACAAATAGGACATCTGTATCACACACCACTCTCCGAAGCTCAGGGATTATTGTGGAAGAGAAGGCAGAATGATTGTAAGAAGCAGAGGTCAGGGAAGACTAGGGTGCAACAGTGTCTTTTGGACGTGGCAGATGCCTGCACTCATGTACTCACTGCAGCTGTGATGACATGCACAAGATGTGCATGAGATCAAGCCAGACCACATTCTAGCATGGAGGGAGGGGCTCAGAGGAGCTCTTAACAGTTGATGATGGTTGGTGTCTTTTGGGGAGAGAAAGTCAGGTTTCTTTAAGCGTGTGGCACCTGGTAGATGACATTCCAATGAATAGCCCCCACTCCCAGGAGTATTGGGCAGCACATTGGATTTTGGGGGTTGTTAAAAAAAAATAAGAGGGCACAATTTTGGAAGGGTGGATCTGAGGAGTAGGGGGAATAGTGGAGTGTGAACTCAATCAAAATATGAAATTCTCAAGAATTAACAAACTATTATATTAAAAACAAACAGTTTAACACTATGTCTACTTAGCAGGACAATAGTAGTAAATTCTCCCCTGTGGCCTGTGGACTGTCTAGTCATAGGTTCTTGGCTGTGATTACAGAGCTAGATATGGACCCTGATATACCCATAGACTAGTACATCTCTCAGTTTTCAGCAGAGAAACTTCTTGCACCAGATAGTGATTAACACAGAGACTGACAACTGGTCAACATGCAGAGAATACGAGACTATGGAGTGCTCAGTCCTAGATGAGATACCTACATCACACCCTCTCCTCACAACTCAGGGATCATTGTAGAAGAGGGAGCTGAAAGATTTTAAGAGCCAGAAGTGACAGATGAACACAAGAAAACAGTGCCATTTTGGTAGCACCGGGCAGTTACACACATGAACTTATAGGGCTTGTGACAGCATGCATAAGACCTGTGCAAACTCGAACCAGACAAAAACCCAGCATGGAGTAGGAGGGGGGTTGGGCAAGAAACCCCAGGCCTACTTGAAGATCTATTACCAGTTGATAGCTTCTGGGAGAGGTAGAGTCAGTTTCCTTTAAGAGTGTGATATCTTAGCATGGCATGATGGTCCATGCATTTAATCCCAGCACTTGGGAGACAGAGGCAGGTGGATCTCTGTGAGTTTGAGGCCACCCTGGTCTACATAGTGAGTTCCAGTCCAGCTGGGGCGACGTGGAGACAGTATCTCAAAAAGATCAAAATAAAAGAGTATAATGTCTTTTAGGTTTACCAGGCACCAAGGGATGGACCCACATCCAAGAGCATTTGAGGAACACAAATTAGACTCAATCTGCCTTATAAAATAGTAGAGGGTATGAAGTTGGGTGGGGTATAGAGGGTGGTGGTAGAGACAGGAAACAGGATATGGGGATTTGGTGTATCACTCTCAGGTGCCCTTCTTGAACTACATACATTCTCTTTTTTGTTTTTTATTTATTATTTTTATTTTACGTCTATGGTTGTATTACCTGCATGCATGTAAGTGAATCTGTGTCATGCAATACCCTCAGAGGTCAGGATCCTCTGGAACTGGAGTTAGGTCAGCTGTTAGGCACCATGTGGGTGCTGGCAACAGAACCCGGATCCTCTTCAAAAGCAGTTGTGCTCTTAAGTGCTGAGCCATCTCTCCAGCCCCCACATTCTTTTCTTTTACAAGGTCTTTTTATCTAATGTTCCAAACTATTTTTTTCTTCCTAGTACTATTAACAATCTACCAGCAGCACATCATAATTATTTTATCATATGCCAAAGCAAAGCAGGCTTCAATTATTTTGTTCACCACTGTATCCCCAACACATAGCCTTTATCCCGGCGCATAGCCAAAGCCTAATAAATATTTCTTGTTTCAATGGCTGCATAAACAAGCAAGAATTCTGTTCATCTCTTTGTGTAGCAGAACATTTTGAGGTGCTTGATTCGATATTATCTTCTTGGCAACATAATCAAAAAAAATTTTATTTATCACTGTGTGGGAGACAGGCTTGAGCCTAGGGTGATATTGCAATGTCAGGGTCACATGGTTTCCAGGAATCCAGGCTCTGTAATCTGAAACCCAGTATGCTAATGAGGCATCCTACCCTCTATTCTGTGATAGGATGTTAAGTCTGTCATGCTTATAGGATGCTAAGTCTGTTATGCTAATAAGGTATCCTATTTGCTGTGCTATGATTGGACCACTATTCCTATATAAGCTTGTGCCTTCCTGCAATAAACCAGACCTATGTCACTGAATCTGGTCTCCTGTGTTTGAATGCTGCTCCACTGACACAGTCTCCTCACCAGCCCTGGGTCCGGGACCAGGCAGAAGTGGCAATGACAGGAAGGCAGCACAGGGCAAGCAAAAGAGCTGCCTCAGCACCAGGTGAGCAGAAGAGCGGCCTCAGCCCAGGGCAAGCGGAGGAGCAGCCTTGACACCTGTGAGAATGAAGGAGTGGCACCCACAAGAATGAAGGAGTGGCCACCGCTGGCGGTGACCGCAGCTGGTGCCCAATGTGGGGCTCGAAAAGCCCGACACCATGAGGCTGTAACACTTGGGAACGCTTTGGGCTCCCCATGCCCCCTTTGCCAGTGATTCTTCCATGGGTGCTTGCCATTTTTGTTTTCCTCTGCTTGCTCTTCTGGCTTGCGGTCTTTGGTTTGGAGTGTCATTCCTGTCTCCACTGATCATCTTCCTGAATGGCTCCTGAGTCCTTCTGGGCACATCTTGCAGGGTGAGTGACCTCCAGTATGGGGAATAGTCATCCAGCTGCTGCCAGCCCCTGTGCTGCTGCACTGGTTTCCCTCCTCAGGAGTAGGCAAATTAGGGTAATAGAGAAGTAACTAAGGTATTAGATGAAGTGCTAGCTCTTGCTCCTTGGTTTACTGACTCCTGCTGTTGGGATCCAGAGCAATGAGCTTGTGTGCTATTCATGGCCAAAAAGAGAGAAGTGAGGGAGGGGAGTCCATTATCTGGGCTGTTCTACCCCATTGTGACTGCCATTCTGGCCTCGCTTCGGGGAGTTCCCCCTGATGCCCCTGAGCAGAATAATCTCATACTAAAAAACATAGATAAACAAATAAAGCAACAGGATAGTGGGGACGGCTTGTCCCAGGCATTTCCAGTCAAAACCACACTAACTGATTTCTCTTCTGATGCGGAAATGATGACTGCTGATAATGAGGTAAAAAATGATGAACTAGGGTCTGAGGGTCCCCCTGATGAAAGCAGGAAGTCAAGATTGCCCCTGCCCCACAATTACGGGGTGGTGGCTACCCTCTGCCATCTTGTATTGGCTTTGATGAAAAACAGGAAGTTAAGGCAGCCTCCGCTCCGCCATTACGGGGCGATGACTACTTTCCACCATCTTGCACTAGCTCTAAGGAAGTTTCCCCCAGTCCATCTACCCCTTCCTTCTAGAGGAGGGCTGGAAGTCCCTGCCGCCTAGGCCCCTCTCCTATGATACAATGGGTGATTTTCCACAGATTTTCATTGGCTTTGATGAAAAACAGGAAGTTAAGGCAGCCTCCGCTCCGCCATTACGGGGCGATGACTACTTTCCACCATCTTGCACTAGCTCTAAGGAAGTTTCCCCCAGTCCATCTACCCCTTCCTTCTAGAGGAGGGCTGGAAGTCCCTGCCGCCTAGGCCCCTCTCCTATGATACAATGGGTGATTTTCCACAGTTTTTCACAATTACCATCAATCAGGGACTACAGAACCCTAATGTCTGGAATCCATATTTTAATGATACTTTTAAAAAGCTGCATAAGGCAGCCATTGAGGATGGCATTCACTCCCCCTGGTTTGGTCAGTTATTAGATAAAATCAGTTATTCAGCCAATACCCCCTATGATTGGCAGAATATCGCCCGTGCCTGTGTACAGGGAGGTGATTTTCTCTTATGGGAGGCTGCTTATCAGGACAAATGCAAACAACAGGCAGAGTGCAATAGAAATGCCAATGTCAAAAACATTGGGTTTGATGCCTTGTTAGGGTGTGGCAATTTTGAAACCCCACAAGCCCAGGCACATGGACCTCCTCACTACTTTGAACAAGTGCAGCTTTGCACACTCTGTGCTCAGAGCTAAAAACATTTGGTCCATGCCTGCTCCTCTTGTGCCCCTCTTCTACCTCTGGGGCCATTACAACCCACTGGGACTCTCCCTAGAGGTCTTGGCCCAAATAGATATGGCAAATGGATGCCACTCATTTTTCTCCTTTTGGCAAGCTCAAATATATCCAGCATATTATTGACACCTGTTGTTAACGCGAGGGCAAGGCTAGCCCCCATTTAGATCCCAGCTCAAAACATCAGAATTGCCTTCAACGGAAAACATCCCTCCACAACTACAGATCCCAGAGATGGCAGCCCTGACCCTGGAGGAAGCAACACACCTCTCAACCACCGAGAGACTGACCTGGCATCACAGGCCATGAAAGCGACCAGCTCCAATGGCACACCCGATATCCTGTCATGACCTTGAGTATCTCACTTCACAAACAGAGGCTATAGCCATTACTGGTATCTCCTAATTTGACCCTGCATTGTTAATTTTGTTAAGGCTAGTTCAGTTAGCTGTTGCTCCGCCTCCAGATCTTGCCAAGCATGTCTCTGCAAACAAGGACCCACTGTTCCTTGCCCTTACTAACCTATAATTGGCCTCTGAAGAGTTTCAACAAATTCTTGACCCCTGAGGAGGCCTTTAAACAGGCCAGTACTGGATGTACTGCCTCTCCCTCTGCCAAACCACACAAAGGGACCCACCCTTCGAGGGCTGGCAGTCAATGACGGGTATGATTCCAATGGATGGGACAACCTAAGACAGGTACAGTGCATTATGCTGGGTGACCCTTGAGGTGGGGACAACAATGCCAGAGCAAAGAATCTTGACTCCCACTGGTTGGCATGGAGTTGGCCCAACCTGCTCTTAAGGAAGCTCGCCATCTTGAGGGAGGGGGCTCTTGATACAATGACCCCCTGAGCCATTTTACTTTGCCTTGATGTATCTGGACTGATATCAATATGCTATATTGATACCTCACCTTTAAAAATAAAAAAAGGGGGAGATGTGGAAGACAAGCTTGAGCCTAGGGTGATATTGCAACTGTCAGGGTCACGTGGTTTCCAGGAATCCAGGCTCTGTAATCTGAAACCCAGTATGCTAATGAGGCATCCTACCCTCTATTCTGTGATAGGACATTAAGTCTGTTATGCTAATAAGGTATCCTACTTGCTGTGCTGTGATTGGACCACTATTCCTATATAATCTTGTGCCTTCCTCTAATAAACCAGACCTGTGTCACTGAAACTGGTCTCCTGTGTCTGAATGCGGCTCCGCTGACACAGTCTCCTCAGCAGCCCTGTGGTCCGGGACCGGGCAGAAGCAGCCATGACAGGAGGCAGCACAGGGCAAGCAAAAGAGCTGCCTCAGCACCAGGAGAGCAGAAGAGCGGCCTCAGCCCAGGGTAAGTGGAGGAGCAGCCTCAACGCCCGTGAGAACGGAGGAGCAGCACCCACGAAAACAGAGGAGCAGCCACTGCTGGTGGTGACTGCATCACTGAAGCATTTAACAACACACCAGGGATGGCCCAAGCAAAGCAGTAGCAAAAGCCTGAATGCAGGAAAGTCACTGACAGGATCATCATCCTTTCTTGGGTCAATATTTTTAAATGAGCTGGCCAGACATCTATGGCAGTCACTTTCACAGTCACAGGTAGGAACCACAACACACCAAACACAGGGTTCGGTTTGCTCCCTTCTGGGGCCTTTATACTTGTCTTCCCAGTGTATTTATGTCCCAGACACCCACGCCACCTCTTTCACCTCTCTCAGCTAGGGCTCAGGTGTTACCTCCCAGTGACACCTTCCCTGGCTGTCTCAAAGTGCACTTTAATTGAATTTCCTCACCCCAACACAAACACATACATGCTCTCTCCCTGACCTCCCTTCCATACCTCATTTTTTTATGGTACTTATTACAATGTCACCTGCTTTATTATTTATTCACTTCAGTTTTGTGAGACGGGGTCTCACGCTGTAGCTCAGGCTGTCCTGGAGCTTCCTATGTAGCCCAGACTGGCCTCTATGCTCAGCCTCAACCTCCTGAATTCTAGGATTACAGATATGATCCACAATGGGTGACTTAACTTGTTCTCTGTCATCATATCTTATAGATTTTTTGCTTTGTTTATTACTGTATCCCAGGCCCTGAAGGGTGGCTTTTACCTGTAGGTGTTTGTATTAGTTCTGTTTCTCATCACTGGAACAGAAAGACCTAGAAGAAGCAACTTAAGAGATTCATTTTGCCTTGCGCTTTGAAAGCCTACAGCCCAGCATGGTGGGGGAAGGTGTGATGGAATTCATAACAGCTTGAATAGTGGCAGTGGGAGTTTGAGGCTGCTTGTTTATGTCATGGTGGGTTAGGAAATGCAGAAACTGAGGCTCAAAGTGAACTGGGATATAACTGCCTAGGCATGCTGCCACATCTTCCAACTATGGGTCACCCCCTAAAGATTCTACACCCTCCCCAAACAAGGGTACCAGCTGGGGACCAAGTATTCAAACACATGAGTCTGTGGGGCACATTTTACATTAAATAGTAAGAGTATACAAACACTGTAAATAGATAGGATCTTATATTGCAAGAAGGAGAAATTTCTCATTCCCAAAGTTTCTAGTCCTGCCTATGCTGACATGATACACTGTGTCCATGTGAACAAAGAGTCTCAGGCAATCACACCAGTTGAGACATACTGTAGACACAACCCTCAGTTTTTGCACTGCTCAAGCCTGGTAGCTCACATTCACAGAAGCAGCTCCCTTGAGCTGAATGGTTGTATAACCTATTCAATGGCATGCTGAAACCTGGAGACACCTAGTTCATGTAGTTCTTTGAGGAGAGGAAAAAGAGCAGGAGGAAAAGTGAAAGTGACATAGAAAGAATGATGAGACGGATGAAAACAGGGGCCAGAAGAAGAAAGCAGAAAGAAGAATCTAGAAAAGAAAGCAGGAAGAGTCGGAAAGGCCAATAGATCCTGACCTCACCATACCTATCCTTTGCCAGCTCTCTCTATCTTTTTGTTCATCTTGGACCTGTCTCCAACCATTCCTCCACTTGGATTTATGCATAAACCTTGAGAGGCATTCAGTGACTCAGGCCACTCACAATCCCTGAGAATTGGGAACAGTGTACTTTAACTTTTTAAAAACATGCTTTGTTCCTCCACCTGATTTCTATTTATGGAGTGCCTACTCCTGGAGTTTCAGAGTGGCCAGCCTGGAGATTTGTGAACAGTAATTGCAGTCAGTGCAGATGTAGCAATACCGTCAGGAGATTGTATGCAAAATGGGAGTGGGGATAGCTCATAATAAATATATTTTAATATAAATATGTTATGATAAATAACAGCTATCACAAACATGTGAGGCACCAGCAACACACAGAGATAAGGAAATAAGGCTTTATAATGGCTGAATGTTGCAACAGATGGAATAAAATAGGACCCTGACTTTAGAAACCTAAATGATTCTGGCTGGGATTTTATAAAATTGATGTTTGAGTAGGAGTTTCGTGTGGGAGCAATTGGACAGAAGATGGAAAATTAGCCTTTAAACAAGTTAACAGAAAACCAATAGCTTGGAATTGGTGATGAGTCCTACTGAGTAGAAAAAAGTATTAATAAGCATAATATGTGGGCATTTACACAACAAATTTACATCCTGAATTGTTTGAAATAATGTATTTACATGAGAAAAAAGGTGCTGTGTCTTCATTTCCCTTCTTAAGACGTTATACAGCCAAAGTAGGAAAACACAAGGAAACTTTTAAATGAAACGTTACCAGTTTCTAGGGATGTTTAAAGCAGGAAATGAATGACGTTATATGTATTTTCTTTGGCTTTTAGCCTCCAAAATTGTACTTCAAGCAGTTGTGAGGGGGAAAAAAATAAAAAAAACTGGCGACAACTAAAATAAGACAAGGATGGGAGAAGTGTTCTCCAGAAAGACAGCTCAGAGAGAAATAAGAAAAATAATAGTATATGAGTGATGATAATCATGAAATGTTTAAACCTTGATTGTAAGAACTAGACAATGGAGTGTAAACATTTGACAGGTGCTAGAATAAGAAACCCTATTTCTCAGTCTGTAAATTGTATGACTGCTTCTCCTCATGTGTACCCCATGCATCCTGGGCAGTAGCAGAGCCAATCTGAAAGGTTGATAACTGTCAGCCTGCATCTAGGATTTTGCAGTGTCTAAAGAGCTCCAGTGAATTAGAGCAGTTCCAGCTCTGCTGGCTCTAGTCTAAGAGCGCATCTTCACTAAAACATAGCCATTATGGGCTGAATCAAATTTGTCCACCCAGCCCTCGTTCTTATGCTGAAGTCCTCTCCACTGTACTTGGTTTGGAGGTATAACTTTTCTACTATCGCCTCATTTACAAAGCAGGAAGCTAAGGACAAAATGGTAGCAGTAACTGGCTTAGATGCCCCCCCACAATGGGATTAGTGCCCTTATAAGATGAGGAAGAGTGACCAGGGCTTCCCCTCTGCCATGTGAGGACACACAGAACAAGCAACCACCTGCCTTCAAAGGAGCCTTGCTAACAACACATCTTTTGGCTCCTTGATATTGGACTGTCAGCCTCCAGAACTGTGACAGAAAACTGCTGTTTAAATACCCTGTTGATGGTATTTTGTTATAGCTTGGTCTAACCCATTGTTTAACTTGTACTTTTGTAAAAGACCTTCTAGCTTTATAACAGGGTAGAATGAGGTATCTTGCTTCTGGTCCATAGTTCACTGATTCTCATGTAATTATGCAGAAGTGTTCCACCTTTGGGGGATAGAATGCTTAATCCCACACTATCTAGTTTTTGTAAACCCTGAACCAAATATTTGAAATATCCTAGTCATGGCACATATATTGCCCGCTTTTCTTCTGCCTTTGCCTGCAGATCATCAGAGGGACCACACTGGTTAGAATGCTAATCCCCTCTCTCCTTTCTCCCAACTCATGCCTTATGCTTTCAGGAGTCGTCTCTTCCCACACACATGGAAGTGGCCAGCGATGATCACAGTAAGAGCCACACACTCTAAGCTCTAAGTATTTTATACTCCTAAATGTCCTAAATTTTATTCTCCTTGTACCAAATCCATAGGGTACATTCTACTATCACCCTAATTTTACAGAGCAGGAAGCTAAGGCAGAAGTGTTTAAGCTCTTTTGGCAGCCAGAAGGTTGATCTGCAAAGCACCCACTAGCTGCACTAGCCTGTGTCTAGAGGGGACAGTGCTACACGTGGAGACACAGGATGACTGCTGGCTGCACTGTGGCCCCCAGGGAGAGACTGAGGCCCCTGAGGATCAGGAGGTGGGTAACCTCTGCCTGCCTGCCCCTGTCTTTAGCACAGTCCTCTTTCACCACGGGAGGAACACCACCCCCACCTCCTGATGCTTTCTGATTGGATTCTAGAGTCAGCTCTAGAAAACTGGAGGATACCCTCCCTCTTCTCTGGCTCTCTACCCCCCCTTTAATGCTGCTGCTTATGGTATGTTCTTAAGCACTGGTTCCTCTCATAATCCCACTCCTGAAGTGGTCACCACTGATAGAGGCACAGCAGTGGATACCTGCCTTCAGCTTCCAAGGCCAGAACTGCAGGTGCCATGGATAGTTGTGCAGGTTGTAGATGGTATGACTTGATAACATCATGGCTACTGTTGACATCATAGGCACCCATGTTTATTTTTCAGCAAGTGGCAGTGAAGTATCTTGGTTTATTATTCTGCAAGTTTCTGATATTTTGAGACAGTTGTGTGTATCCCAGGTTGGCCTCTAATTCCCTAATCTTGCTTCAACCTCCAAGAAAAATCTATGTGCTACCACAATTTTCTGACAGTGGAGGCAGTGTAAAGAAGTCCTTGCTCAAAGTTCGTGGGGATGAGTATAGGCAGCAGAGTGTGCAGGGTGGAGACTTCTCAGCAGGGTACCTCTGAACTGCAGCCTCTCCAAAACACCCACACGAGGCCCCTCCCTCCCACCCGCATAGACTAAACACATTAAGTCTGTCTCTGAGGCCTTAGCTTAATCCAGTCCTCCCAGAGCCTCTCTGCTTCCACCTGACCCTGGAACATGATTAGCCCTTGCCACAAAAAGCTGGCTGCTACTTTCTGGCAAGGAGCAGGGGAAGAGGCAAAATAAATACTTCTACTGTTATATCTTTTATTTCTCCTAGTTGAGAACAGAATGAGGAAAACAGTACAGGGGCCCCAGTCAGTGCCTCCTCCCCCAGGGAGTCCACCACTAGATCATTGTTTTAATTTCTTCTCTTCTTGGTCTTAAAGTAGAATTTTCCAGAGAATTTCCTTTTCGTTTCTTTTTCTTTTCTTTCTTTTTTTGAGCGTGTTTCATCAGCCCAGGCTGGTCTCCAACTCACTATGTAGCTGAAACAGGCGCTGAACTTCTGATCCCCCTGCCCTCCACTTGCTAAGATGACAGTATGAACCACCTTACAGGGCTCAAAAGTTTCCTTTTGGTTGGCTGAAGGGCAAAATAAATTAGGACGAAGCTGAGCTCACTGGTCACCTTCACAGGTTGTCCATATTCACCACCAACACAAGCAAGATGGGGACAGGGCAAGCAAGAGAGATTTCTGTCAAATGGTGAAGCATAGGAATCAGGTGAAAGCAGAATTTCAAGCTGGATGTTGAGAAAATTTGCCATGCCCTATATCTTCTAAGCTAAATTTCCTTAGGAGAACTTCCCGGAGGATGGGAGGGAGCAAGCACATTACAGATCAGCTACATGCCTTTAATCCCAGCAGTCAGGAAGTGAGTTTGAGGCCAGCCAAGGCTACATAGAGTTTCAGGCTAGCCAGGGCTGCAAAGTGAGACCCTGCCTCAAAAAAAACTAACAAACAAAAAAAATGCATTACATTGAAAGGCATTAGAGGGCTGGATTTGTTCAAGAATGTGACTCTGCTAAAATATCCCTTATGAGAAGAGAAGGGAGGCCCGTTGTTTTTGATGTTATGTTAGTTTTTCCTGTCTTTCTTGTTGTTCAGTCTTTTCCAAATGTCACATAAGATCTTGTTTCTATAGGAATTAAGGCTGGGGAGAAAGGAAAGCCCCAGTTAAGCCAGTGTGGGTAAACTTGAAGCGAGCCTCCTTCCAAATGTCCCTTCTCAGCATATGAAAGTGCACAGATGTCCTAGAGAGTCCCCCTGCACCTTATCATCCCTTAGGGCTCTCTGAGTTACTGATTCAGAAAACTTAATAGACATTAGTGGAAATTAAATAGTGCTAAATCAGGGACTACTATCTTCTGGATATTTCTAAATTTAGAAGCTATTTTAAACACAGGAGTAGTGCATTTCTTTCAACACCATGGTTCAAAGATGCTTAACTCAAAGAAATAACAGCAAACCAGGTAAAAATAAGTTTGAAATATTTCCAAACAACTACAGTATTAAAGAATAGCCAACAATGAAGAATTATTACCAATTGAGACAGGTTTAGATTCCACCTACCGAAAGCAAGTTTTATTAGCCTGTCTGATTCTTTCAGAGAAGTCCTACAACGAGGAATCAGACTTGCTTCATTTCCTTTAGTAAGAACACTTTCTCAGTTGTTCCTTTTAAAAAGCAACTATAATATTAACTGGTCCTGGGTCAGCATTCCATCAATGGTGGCAAATTTTAACAAGTTTTACTCTGTTACCATCATTTGATGAGGCAATTCTGTTTGCATGATTAATCTGGAATATTCTGTGATGAGCAAGATCTGTTGTTTCTGAGGCATGATCTAACATTCATCTTTAGATCTCAATGTTCATGTGTCGCCTGCCTAAATGCATCTGTGTGGGAGATAAAGGGAGGGGGAGAAGAGGGATGATGACCTCAGGGTTATAGACAACATTTAAGTTCATTTAAATCAATAGCTCCTGTTTATTTTCCTTTGGGCCTGTGGGCTCTATCAGATCTCATCACCTCCACACCTGCATCTTCTGGGTTTGTTGACTTTCCACCCGTGACTGCATTCGATAAACAGTGCTCCAAGTGAATACCAAAACATAGGAGGTGACGGGGAGAGCCAGTAATAAGAAATCTAAACTTTATGTGAAAAAAAAAAGTATTACAGTGAATAAAAAGTTTCATGATCTGAATTTGAGGCAGAAATTTTATATTAACTTCCCAATGGAAAATAAATGCATTAGAAAGACTATTTGGGTTGCTTTTTAAAAATGAGATTACTGATGGTTTAAATTGTAAAAATAATTCTGGCCCCTGTCTTATTCATCTGAGGAAGAACTGGGATCTGTCACCGTGTAGTTCTCATCTTTTTCTTCAGAGATGCCTTTTCATTTATGCCTCAGGAAGAGATCTTCAGGATTACTTTGAATAGTTGTTTAGATTAATGTAACACCTCCATGCCTTTACAGTTTAAGAGGTTTCTGTGTGTTTGGTCTTTATATTACTGTTGGAAAGCCCTTTTGAGAAGAAATTCAGGTCAAACAAGCAAGAACCTATTTCTTTTTTAAAATTTATTTTTTATTTTTCAATTGTGAATATCATTCCTAAGTGTATGTTTTGCAGTATTTCCACCCCTCCTAGTGCCTCCTTCAGTTCCTCCAATGCCCCCTCTTGCTCCCTCTTAAATTTATTGTCCTCTTCTTTGATTATTATTACATATACATGTTTATATTTATAGATATACGTATATAACACACTGAGGCCATTTAGTGATACTCCTGTATACCCGTGCTTAGGGCTGCCCACATGAAATTAGATAACCTATCAGGGTTTTCTCCAGTCCCTGTAAGAAACTGATCCCCCCCTTCAGCATCCACTAATTTCTTGTAGCTCTTTGTCTTGGGTGGGACCCCTTGAAATTTCCCCTATCTACCTTGGTATGTCAGCTGGTTTTGTCATTATATGCAGATCTTGTTATGTTATTTCTTGATGCCAATCAGGGCAATTTCTAAGTCTTCTAGTTGTACAAATTGTTCATTTATAAGTAATTACTTTTCACTATTACTAAAATATGTGAAACAACTTAAAAAGAGGATTTATTTTGGCTCCTGGTTTCAGAGGGTTTAGTCCAGGGTCATTTGGCCTCATTGACTTCTGGCAATAGGAATGTGTTGTTGATGATCAACTTCTTGGCAGACAGGAAAGAGAGAGAAGGTAAGACAGGAAGCTTCCAGGGCAAAAGAAGGCCCCCAATTACACATCCTCAGTAACCTATTTATTCCAGCTAGGCTCCACCTCTTACTTTTCACTACCTCCTGATAACACTATTTGTATCATGAACACAGCAGAAGATTAATCCATTATTTATACTTGAGACCTTGCAACCTAATAATCTCTTAAAATGCCCTCACACTCAGACCAGAATTGAGCTTTATTAATCTCTTAGTTTTTTCTTAATCCAATCAAGTTGAAAAACTAACCATCACAATTTGTAATGAAGTGATTTCTGTTTTTCACACATGACATTAAAGCCAGGTGAGAATACCTCCCTATTAACCAGGCCTGAGTTTCTGTAAGATAAAGCACACAGAAAGACTAGGTGAAGCCATCATCTCAGGACCTGGCATGGTACCTTGTTTGCAACCAACAATCAGCATCTATTTGCTGAATTCAATTGAAATTCAGTTGTTTAAAGTCATCACATATGGCAGGTTACAGGTCTAAAGTATCTTGGAACTCAAAAAGTAATACAACCACTTTAATCTTCCCTCTCATTCTGTTAGTAGAGACCTAAGACAGTCATCAGGATGAAAACCACTAAGTCACTATATGAAAGCCTCCTTAGGCCAGTATTCACATGCCCTTTCAAGTTTCCAAAACAGGCACTCAGATATGAGTTTCCTTCATGGTATACCCTTTGAGTAATCCCTCAGGGTGTGTACTTGTCAGCCCAGCACTTGGTTTTCTGAGTCAGGAAGACCAAGAGATCAAGGCCAGCCTTGGCTATACAAGATCCCATCTCAAGAAAACAACCCCCTCCCCACCACCTACACAGGTTCCCTTAAACTTGCTGAGATAGAGATTATTCTACTTCTGAAGCAGCTCATCTAGTTTCTGAAGTGCTAAATACTTGTTTTCTATTTAATGTGTCTATGTTTCAACAACTCCACCCATGATGCTTGTACTATTATCTCACATAAAACAGACAAAATACAATTGCTGTTATAGTCAGCTTTCAGTCTTTATTTCAGTTCAATAGCATGATCATTGATTGAGTTTCTAATTTGTGCTGGGTACACTAGATGCTAGAACCTTGGAAATAAGACAGTGAGCAATGTTCCTCCCACATACATTTCTGAAAGTCTACATCAAGAAGTCCTGTCAATTCTCAATGTCCGTCAAATTTTAAAAAGTGGCCAGGAGCCATGAATGATAAGAGCTACTGAGAGGACTGTGTTTTGTGTTGGTATAAGGTTGTTCAGTGCAAATCATAATTAACCTTTGCTGAACAGATCACACTCACAGAGATGCTGGTCCTCCCTAAAGGAAATCGGATAAATACACCCATGAGACACCATCCCATTCATCATCTTCTGTCAAAATTCCCAAGCAGAGGATTTATGGAGTGTTGAGAGAAAAAGGACATCTAACCATAACCCTCATAATCAGGAATTATGATAAAGGTCATGAAAAATCTCATGATCAAAAATAATCATTGTTAACATTAAGTAACGTAATTCCTGGCATAATTTGATATTTTAATGATATTACCATTAAAAGTAATGCTACGATTAAAATACGAGGTTGAGACCACTGAAGAAGGTAAATAAAGGGGCTGAGCAGCCAGTGCTCTTAACCACTGAGCCACCTCTCCACTTCGCTGTACTTAATTTTGACAAAATTTCATTTACTAGAAAAAAAATGAAAGGAAATAGACTTGAAAAAGATACTGATTTTGAAAGTTCTTTGCTACAAGACTAAACATTCCTACCAACATTCCTACATAGCTTTAGTGTCAACTTGACACACCTGGGTTGAGGGAGCCTCAATTGGGGAATTGCCTCTATTGGACTGGCCTGTGGCCATGTCTGAGGAGCATCTTCTTGATGAGTGATGTCGGAGGGCCCAGCCCACTGTGGGTGGTGCCACCCCTGGGCAGGTGGGCCTGTGTTGCATAAGAAAGCAGGCTGAGCAGGGGCCAGGGGAGCAAGCCAGTAAGCAGCATTCCTCCATGGCCTGTGCTCCAGCTCCTGCTTCCGGGTTCCTGCCCTAAGTTCCTACCTTGGGCTCCCAGATGAACTATGACCCGGGATATGTAAGCTAAATAAACCCCCTCCTCCCCAAGTTGGTATTGATCGGAGTGTTTTGTCACAGTAATGGAGAAACAAACTAGGACACAAGGTAAAGAAAACAAATAGTATAGTGATAAGCAAAGAAATTGTGTATTTGAAATTATATATTTTGATTGTAGACGCTTCATGATACATCAAGATCTGGCAACATTTTTTTTTTTACTAATAGTCCTTATTTTACTCTTTTTCCCTGCAATATTTGGAGATATTCTTATTAGTATGATTTGTGAGATACATAACCCTTCTATTCTGCTATAATCCCAACAATTAACTGACATAGTTTAAGTGGATTTGGTATCAACTGTGAATAATTTATAGCAGTCTGTATGTTCTTTTAATTCAACCTTCATTTTTTGATTAGCTGACTTTTATTGTCAAGAATGTTTTCCAAGAATAGTTCCTGGTTGTCATCATAACACAGCTCCTGCAGATTTAAGAACATTTGGTTTTGGGTATATGAGATGGCTCAGCTCATAAAGGCACTTGCTTCCAAGTCTGATGACCTGAATTTGATCCTCAGAACATACATGGTGGAAGATGAGAATGGACTCAAAAAAAAGTTGTCCTCTAAACACACAAACACACACACACACACACACACACACACACACACACAAGACTGACCAGTAAGCCCCTGGGATCTGCCTATCTCTACCTCCCTAATGCTGGGGTTACAGATAATTGCTGCCTAACCTGGGTTTATATGGGCTCTGGGGCTACAAATTCAGGTCTTCATGCCATGCAGCCGTACTGTTACCCTTGGAACCCTCTCCCTGTCTCCCCCCACCCCAGGATTGTGTATGTTCCATTATCATGGCTTTTCTTCACATCACTATGCCTTCTGCTGAAGCAGAGGTCTACATTTCTTTGCCTTTCAAACAGACCAAGAATGAGATGCTAATGATACTACCTACAAGAGGTCTGTGCCATACAGGATGATGACAGGAAAGGCAGAGCTTCCAGCCTGAAGCACTATGGGAGGAAGCAGAGGAACAGAACATCAAGTACAGGATACTAGAGTCTCTCCCATGCCCAGTCTTTCAAGACCACACTTCACAGAGGTTAGAGTTTAGCTTTTGACATTAACCAGATATGTGTCAGAGTGCCTGAGAACCCTGTGCCAGATGAGGTGCTATAGCTGTGGAACAGTGTGTGGAACAGACTCACATTCTCTTTCCCCTCTCTTCTTGTGTCTTCTGCTCCTCTGGAGAGAAGCAGCAGTCTTGATGCTGGTGGTAAAGGCTCCTGCCATCTCCCAGAGAAGGCCACCTCTCCCTTCAGAGCAGAACAAGCACCCCTGGGGCAAGAGGCCTTGCTTTGCTAGCTCCTTTGCCTCACCAGTGCTGAGCATGAAGGGGACTTCAGTGCTGGGAGCTAAATCCCTAGAACAACCCCAGTTTCCTAGCCAGAGGACTGGGGAAAAGAGTGCTTGAAATTCAAGTGGGGAGGGTGTTCCAGGGAGGAATTTGGAGAGATGGATTCAATATATATCAATCACTCCAACTTTCAGGCTCAGCTCTGAGCTTCCTTGGCAAAGAAACATGACAAAAGTTTTAGAGTCTGAATATGGTATGGTATGGTTCTTTAGAAAAAGGTGGCAAACACCTGTAATCACAGCATTTGGGAGGCTAAGGCAAGCAATTTGAGGCTGGGTAGGATATACATTAAGAAAGATCCTGAGAAAGAGAGAGGTGGTTGGAGAGAAGGGAGGGGAGGAGAGAGGAGAGAAAGGGAGGAGAGAGAGGAGAGAAAGGGAGAGAAAGGAGAGAGAGAGAGAGAGAGAGAGAGAGAGAGAGAGAGAGAAAGACTATCCCGAGAATTTCAACTGATTCCCTGCTTCTAATCATGTTCAAAGGAAAGGAAAAGAGGCACAAGATAAATCTTTAGATTTTCTTCACTGATCTTCTTTCTATGAAACAATCTTTTTGGAGGCACAGGGTTGATCGTAGAAACCATACTGTTCTTTTCCAAATTTTGTCATGGAATTTTATCTATTTCTTTTAGAGTTTGGTGGTTGGTCCATGTGTTTTGCTGGATTTTTTGCTATTTGTTTGGTGGCAGAGAGAATCAAGAAAGAAAATAGTGGTGACCTGGTTTTATTCTGCTATCTGTTCTGAGAAGCCAAGGCATGAGAGAAACGTTGTTGTTCTAGGAGAATATATACCGGGTGAATAAATGCACACCCTCAGAATTTGTGCTGAAAATGACAGGACTTTTTAACAAATCAAAAACAGATCAACACGGTAATCACAACAGCAAAAGAGAAAGCAACAATCTACTAAAAATATTTCCTATCGCCCTCTGCTTCCCTGGGCCTGCACGACCCGCCCCGGCCTCTCAGGCCTCTCTCTTGTGTAAGTTGATCAGACCCTCTGTGCCTTGACTCCCAGAGCCTCATTCACCGTCCAATCGCCCCCTCTTCCTAGCCTGGGTCCTGTTGCATTCCTTGTCTTGGTGCCCCGGACAGAGGTGGAACCACCATTGCTTCCTGATCCTTTGCATCCAGACCAAACCAGTTCCTTCTTGCAGTCCCCAGGAGACGTCTGGGCCTGCTCCAGCCCTCACCTTCCTCTGCTTCCCTGGGCTGCACAACCCTCCAGCCTCTTTCCTGGGCACTGGGGCTGACCTTTCGGCTTCCTGATCCTTTGTATCCAGACCAACCCAGTTCCTCAGTACAGTCTCCAAGAGCCCTTGGGCCCTCTTCCCACCCCCATCTCCCTTTGCATCTCTCCCTTTGCTGGTGGCATGGCCACCAGCTGCACAAGACCAGGACTTTTCATGGGCCCTGCTCCCAGACTAGCCCAACCCCCAAATTCCTGAGGTAAAAATCATTCCTGGAGGGATCCAGACCTTAGGAGAAAGCCTGAGAACTACTGATCCTCATCTGACATTGGCCTCTGTGGGAGCTCCTGAAGACAAAAGCAATCTGGCCACTCCAATATAAAATCAAAAGAGAGATCCCAAAGCTTACATGAACCATCTTTTCATGCCCAAAAAGTAAACCACAAAGGCACATGAAGTTTACAAATAGAAGAAGACCTAAACTTGAAGACTTGAGTCTCACATAAGAATCAGAAACTACAAAAGAAATTCACATGTCAAATCACAGAGAAAAAATAATAACATGAAAAACCAAAAGAATATATCCCCACCAAATACCAATAGTCCTCTAGAGGAGTGAAATGAGAACCCCCTAGAGATAATGCAGGACATGGAACTCAAAA
>NW_008351958.1:2106693-2107325 GCF_000622305.1 Nannospalax galili | reverse complement strand
AACCAATTAGAAACAACAGGAGAAAGCCTCACCAATAGGATGAATGAAATGGAAAACAGAATATCAAGACTGGAAGATAAAGTAGATGAACTAGAACACTGAAGCAAAAATTATGAAAAATTGAAGAACGCACAAGAATGGAATATGCAGGAATTGTGTGACACCATAAAAAGATCAAACTTACGAATCATAGGCATACAGGAAGGAGAAGAATGCCAAGAAAATGGCATGGACCAGATCTTCAATAGAATCCTCGAAGAAAAATTCCAAAAATTAATGAAATACATGTCCATACAAATACAAGAAGCATATAGAACACTAAACAGACAGGAATAGAATATGCAAGAGATGTGGAACACCATGAAAAGACCAAATCTATGGATTATAGGAATAGAGGAAGGAGAAGAATTCCAGGTTAATGGTATTGACCAGATCTTAAACAGGATTGTTGTATAGAATTTCCCAAAATTAAGGAAAGACATTCCCATAAAAATACAGGCAGCACATAGAATACCAAATAGACAGGATCAGAAAAGATATGACATATCATAGTAAAAATACTAAATGTACAGAACAAAGAGAGAATACTGAAAGCAGCAAAAAAAAACCAAGTCATATACAAATGAAAGCCC
>NW_008351958.1:2091523-2106452 GCF_000622305.1 Nannospalax galili | reverse complement strand
AAGGATAGGTACTACCATACAGTTAAAAGACAGAAAAAAAAATATTCGAAATGACACTAAGAAGCAAGTGGTGTTGCAATTCTAATATTCACAAATGAGACTTCAAATTGACTAATCAGAAGAAATAAAGAGGGCCACTTCATTCTAATCAAAGGAACAATGGACCACAAAGATATTACAATCATGAACAGATATTCACAAAACTCTGGTGCACCCAACCCATAAAAACAATACTACAGGACTTTAAGACCCAAATTAATCTCAACTCATTAATAGTAGGGGACTTCAGTACCCCACTGTCTCCATTAGATAGGTCAACAGGGTAGAGAGTTAACAGAGAGACATCTGAATTAAACAATACCATGTATCAAATGGACTTAACAGACATCTACCGAGTATTCTACCCAAGCACCAAAGGACATACTTTCTACTCAGCACCCCATGGAACCTTCTCCAAAATTCACCATATACTGTGGCACAAAACAAACCTCATCAAAAACAAAAAGATTGATATAATTCCATGCATTCTATCAGACCACAATGCAATAAAGCTTACAGTCAACACCAGAAGAAGCCCTAGTCACCACATGAACACATGGAGATTAAACAACACATTCCTGAATGATGAATGGATCAAAAGAAAAAAATGAGAAAGAAATAAAATTATTCCTGGAACTAAATGAAAAGGACAATACAACACAACAAAACCTCTGGGACACGCTGAAAGCTGTCCTTAGAGGGAAGTTTATACCTCTAAGTGTCTAAATCAAAAAATCAGAACACAAATAAATGACAACATTGCAACTCAAGACACTTGAAAAGCCACAACAAATGAAACAGAAACCCAGTAGACAAAAAGAAATAACAAAAATCAGGGCAGTAATTAATGAAATCTAAACAAAGAAAACAATACAAAGAATCAATGAATCCAAGACCTGGTTCTTTGAAAAGATAAACAAGATTGACAGACCACTAGCCCAATTAACCAAAAGAAAGAAAGAGCACCTCCAAATCAACAAAATCAGAGATGAAAGGGGAAACATCACAACAGACACCAGAAAGATACAGAACATTATAAGGGAATACTTTAAAAACCTATATGCTACTAAATTTGAAAACCTAAAAGAAATGGATGGATATCTAAAGGCATGGGAACCACCAAAACTAAACTAAGAAGAGATTAACAGCTTAAACAGACCCATAACACAAAAAAGAAATTGAAACAATATACAAAACCTATGGACTAAAAAAAGCCAAGGACCAGATGAATTCACAACAGAATTCTATCAGACATTTAAAGAAGATCTATATCCAATACTACTTAATTTATTCAAAAAGATAGAAATGGAGGGAGAACTTCCAAATTCCTCCTATGAAGCCAGCATCACTCCTATAACAAAACCAGGTAAACACACAACCAAAAAAAAGAAAACTATAGACCCATATCCTTAATGAACACAGACTGAAAAATTCTCAACAAAATACTTGCAAACTACATAAGACATACATCAAAAAGATCATCCACCATGATCAAGTCGGCTTTATCCCAGAGATGCAGGGATGGTTCTATATGCATACATCAATATACGTCATAAATCATATAAATGGGCTCAAAGACATGAACCACGTGGTCATCTCAATAGATGCAGAGAAGGCCTTTGACAAAATGCAACATGCATTTATATTCAAAGTCCTAGAGGGAATTGGACTGGAGCAAATATACCTCAACATAATTAAAGCCATATATAACAAACCCACAGCCAACATCATTTTAATTGGAAGAAAACTGGAAGCATTCCCATTGAAATCAGGAACCAGACAAGGCTGTTGACTATCTTCACTTCTCTTTAACGTAGTGCTTGAAACTTGCAAGAAGAATAAGACAAGAGCAGGAAATTAAAAGAGTAATAATTGGAAGAGATCAAATTATCCCTTTTAGAAGATGATATGATATAATATCTAAGAGATGCCAAAAATTCCACCAGAAAACTCCTAGAAAGTGTTAACACATTCAGTAAAGTGGCAAGTTATAAAATTATCCTACAAAAGTCTGTAGTCTTTCTATATACCAATAACAAGCAATCGGAGAAAGAGCACATGGAAACACTCCCCTTCACAATAGCCGTAAAAAAAAATAAAATAAAATATCTTGGAATAAACCTGAACAAAGACATTAAAGACCACTACAATGAAAATTTTAAATCTTTAAAGAAACAGATTGAGGAAGACATCAGAAGATGGAAGGACCTCCCATGCTCATGGATTGTTAGAATTAATATTATGAAAATGACCATCCTACCAAAGGCCATTTATAGATTCAATGCAATGCCAATCAAAATCCCATTGACATTTTTCACAGAATTGGAAACAACCATCCTAAGATTCATATAGCAGCACAAAAGACCTCAGATCACCAAAGCAACCCTGAGCACTAAGAGCAATGCCAGGGTATTACTATACCAGATTTTAAGCTGTATTACAGAGCTATAGTCATAAAAATAACATGGTAGGGGAACAAAAATAGATCCAAAGATCAATGGAACAAAATTGAAGACCCAAATATGAGTACATGCAATTTCAGCCACCTGATATTTGACAAAGGGGCCAAGAACATTCACTGGAGGAAAGATAGTATGTTCAGCAAATGGTCCTGGCAAAACTGGATCGTCACCTCTAGAAGAATGCAACTAAACCCTTATCTTTCACCTTGCACAAATGTCCATTGCAGATGTATCAAAGACCTCAAGGTAAAGCCTGAAACTATGAAACTGTTAGAAAAAAACATTGGGAAAAACCTACAAGATATAGGTGTAGGAAAGGATTTTCTAAACCGGACATCAATTGCTCAAGAAACAAGGTCAAGAATCAACAAATGGGACCTCATTGTACTAAAAAGCTTCTGTACATCAAAGGAGACAACTGGGGAAGTGAAGAGAAAAACCCACAGAATGGGAGAAAATCTTCACTAGGGACATCTGACAGAGGTTTAATATCCAGACTATATAACAAACTCAAAAAACAGAGAATCAAGACAAGAAGTAACCCAATTAAAAGATGGGATAAGGAACTGAACAGAGAGTTCTCAAAAGAAGAAGTAAAGATGGCAATGTAGCATCTTAAAAGATATTCAACCTCACTAATGACACCAAATTTTGGAGAGGATGTGGGGAAAGGGGAACACTCATCCACTGCTGGTACGGCTGCAAACTGGTTCAACCCCTATGGAAAGCAGTGTGGAGAACTCTTAAAAAACTACAAATGAACCTACCATGGATCCAATTATACCACTCCTTGGCATAGACCCAAAGAACTCATCCTATTGCAGAGACACTTGTACATCCATGTTTGTTGCTGCTCTTTTCACAATAGCTAAGAGATGGAAGCAACTTAAGGGTCCCTCAATTGATGAGTGGTTAATGAAAATGTGTTTCATTTATGGGATGGAGTTTTACTCAGCAGTAAAGAAAGATGAAATCATGAAGTTTTCAGGTAAATGGATGGAACTAGAAACTGTTATACTAAGTGAAGTAACAGACTCAGAAAAAAAATTATGTGTATTTTCCTTCATATGTGGATCCTAGAACCAAATCCTGATAAGTGAGTATGTATCCAGACATAACCAGGATAATGGAAAGGAACCTGGGAGGTAAAGGGAAAGAAAGAACCTGGAAGATAAGAACAATAGGTAAAGCCTTAATAAGGGAGATATAGATAAAAATTGGGTTAGTTTAAGGGAGGGGGGAGGGAAAGGTATACAAGGAACCTAGGGGATAAAGGGAAAGGAGCTCAAGAGAGGTAGTACCACAGGAGAAGGGTATTAATAAGGGAGAAAGGGTGAAAATGGGGGTACCTTATTTTGGGAAACCATGATGGAGGGGTTAGACAATGCGAGAGATAAATAAGGTCTAGCTAGTTTTAAAAACCAAAGGGAACCATATTAGTCCAACAACCTACTGACAAATTATACATAGCAGATCAAGAAATATATATCTAGGTAAGGTTTATCTGAGAACAACTGGTCTTTGCCAAAGATTTATCTACATGTCACACAGTAATTAAAAGTACCAGACTGGTGGGACTAACCTTCTTGGATGTTTATTGACATACTTTGAGGCCTATACTAATTTAGTCAGAGGGACATAAAGGACAGTTTTTGCTCCTTGCCCTCCTAGGTCGACTAGTTCCAGGGGACTATGAGCATCTCTCAAAATGTCCTGTAGTGGTGGTGGGTCACCTGTCCTCTTGATCAGGGAGGCTGAGGAAACCCCATCAGATCCTTGGTGCCTGTGTGTGTCTATAAAGCCATCGGGTAGATTTCAATAGTAATGTTTATCACCTTTACTAATTAACATGACATAAATTTTCATGCTTCCTCCTCACAGTTTTTGCTCCTTGCTCTCCTAGGTCGACTAGTTCCAGGGGACTATGAACATCTCCCAAAATATACAGTAACTGTGGTCGGCCACCTGTCCTCTTGATCAAGGAGGCAGAGGAGACCCCATGAGATGGATTTGAACCAGTGTCCAGTCTATAAAGAGGAGGGTCAACACAAAGGAATCATTTCCTCCATGCTTCCAAATGAAGCCAGCCATGGTCAAGCAGGACCTTTGAATTATCTTCACAGAAGTGGAACTGGTAAAAAAGGAACCAGGGGCTCCTCCCAAGCCCATGTGACCCCTGAGGAACAGATTCTCAAACGGCCTTAAGAGTAAAAATAAATTGGTTTATCTGGGCCAACTGTATGGCCTTAAACACCCATACAGAAAGTGTAACCAAAGATTAAAGGGGCAATATAATTTTTTAAGAGTCCATATACACAGCTAAAGGCTACATAACAAGCAACGATGCCAGATAGGAGATACCCTCTTTTGAGTTGTTGGCCAGGGTGGCCCAAGGAACTCCTCAAATATAATACTTTTTTTTTAGTTCGTTGATTTGTGTGTGTGTGTTTGTATATCACACAGAACATCCCAAACCATCTTATTCAACTATACACCCACTTACCAGATGGTACCCTCCTATAGTCTCCCTCTCCTGACTAGAGCACTTATACTCTGTTATCCCTGCTACTGTCCCCTGTGTTGTTGCACCCCAGCCGTTCCCTACTACTTGCCCTTCTGTTGAATCTAGTCAGCCTATCTAGAGGTCTTTGTTTTAGGAAGGTCAGCTGTTCCTCATCTAGCAGCAATCAGTTGTCAATAGTCCTTTAGATAAGATTAGGGTCTGCTGTTTTATTTCCGTGTTCTATCCTGGGTTACTTCAGTTCCAGGGGATCTGACAACCTCTTCTGATCTGCACCAGCACTGCATGCATGAATGCACTTATGTAAATGCAAGCAAAACACTCATACACAAATTAAAAAATGAATAAATAATTTAAACTCACTATTAAAAATAAACATAAGAACAGAAAAATAAAGAATACAATAACTTACTGAGTATGCTTATGTAACCCTGAAATGCAAGATTTGAAGTTATCTATACATGAAGTAAGAAGAAAATGGCTGTTTTTTATTGCATTTGTGTGTGTGTGTGTGTATGTGTATGTGTGTATATGGATGGGCCCATGCTACGGAGTATGTGTCTGTGATCAGAGAACAACTTGAAGACTTGATTCTCTCCTTCTACCATATGCACCCTGGGGATTGAACTCAAGTTGTCAGCCTTGAGCAGAACACCTTTAACCACTGAGTCATCTTGCAGGTCCTAAAGGAATTTGATAAGCTCCTATAGATCAATTTATTGGAATATAACATAAGCAAAGATTTAGAATTACTTGTATATTCTTGGAAAGATTTAAATTACTATTTCATACAAATGAACATAATATACATAATTGTGTATATGCAAAGACACCAAAATATTAGTTATATGATAAGATTATTATTTTCCTTTTCCATATTTTTGCTTTTGTACTATTGTAAAGTTATATTCTTTCAGTATATAAGTTAAGAAATAAGTGTGAAAACACATCTGAAAATATTTTAATACCTTCTGTATTTTATAGCAGGGAACAATAAACAATATAATTTCAAAGCCATGGGGAGCTAGTTTGGAAAGTGTTCCTTCTGTTTCCTTCACTGAGGCTGTGCAGTTTGTGACACATGGGTTTGGTGTGACCTGTGGTGCTGGAGTCTGGAGGGGTTATACCAACACTCACGTAATGATTTGTTGGGGTTCATTGGCTGTTGTATTCTGGGCTCATGAGCAACCTTCATTTTCAACAACCCATACATCTCTTGGGGAAAACACTTTCTCAGGAGGTTCACACAGATGCAACACAATCCAGAACCTTACTGGGCATGCCAAAAGAGCAATTACGGTGACATGAAGGCAGGTTAATACCACATCATGAATCAAGGCCCATCTCTCCACATACACACAAAAGAGAAAGAAAAGTGCTTCCTGGGTCAAAGAGATGGCTCAGATGGTTGCAGCTGCTGGAGGATGTAAGTCTGATGACTTTAGCTCCATCCCTGGAATCAGATAAAGGTTGTCCTCTAAGACGTTCACCTACACACGCATGCGCGTGCACACACACACACACACACACACTAAGTAAATAAACAAATAATGAAGTTTTAAAGAAAAATATTTCCTTACACTTGCAAATAAGACACATCCTGGTTTGAGTTATGAAGAAATGGAATATTCTTCTGATACCCCTATGTTTTGAGACTTATAAAATAGGCTCCATTCCAGTGGTTCTTCAAGTCAATAACGCCTGAGTCAATGCCTCAACCACTCTTGGCTTCATATTTCCTAGTTGTAAAATGTTTGTAGTGGTTCTCCTCTGGCTGTTAAATTTTACAGTGTTACAGTTTCTAGTTCAACTACTATTGATTCAGAACTGAACTCTATGTACAGTTCATTGCATGGGTTGATTCAGAAGACACAAGTTTGAGTAATGTGGGAAAGCCTGAAGTCCAATCGGAGATGCAGATGGATAGATAATACACAGATAGTGAAGACAAAATGAAAGTGCCTTTAGAGCAGAATACACCCAAGGCCCCAGAGCGACCACTGCCACCTAAGACTGTGTTCTCATCTCTATCTTTTTCAACTGTTTGACTATCCAATTCTTTAAAATATGAGCAGATCTTTTGTGAAAATTCCAAACTAACCAAAAGAAGCCAATGAAAATAGGACTCATGTAAATATGTATGATACTTATGCCAATAAAACAGAATGATACTTCAATAATTCAGACTAAGGAAGAATTGAGAATGTACGCCAAGTTAGTTATTGGGTGTGAGAATTACGCAATTTGAATCAGCTCTCGTTTTATTTACTATCAAGTGTTTACAGAAATGTTTACACAATGTGTTTGTAGGAGACAAACTTTGAAAGACCATATTTGTCTTCAATGACCTTCCTGGTGCACAGATTGGGAAACCCACACAAATGGATTATCTGAGCCAGAAAGAGAGGGGTAATTTCAAATAATTTAGCAACTGTTTGCAAATGGGCCTCTGATAAACTCAAACGGTTAGATGTACCTTGTCCCCATCCTCTCTCCAGTCCTTTCAGTCCTTGTTCTGGCTGTTCACTTGCCCTTTGTGGGTAGGAGAGGCATTTAGTAACAAAAGTAGGTTTTCATCTGTTTGTGGCTCTGTCCATCCATCTTGGCTTCAATGTTTCTCTCTTATATTACTAGTAAGTATACTGCAGAAAGAACAAGGTAAGGCAATCTAACTCTGCAGCGTGTTCCAGGACAGACAGACCAAGTTTTCCACATTAGCAGATCAGGTGACTGTCTCCTGGATCTCACTGGAGATGTGCAGTCAAGGAATCTCTTCTGCCCAACTTCAGACCCTAAATTGCATCATTCTGAAGTCATTCTTCTGAGACACAGTTTTGTGACACCAGATGTCAAGTGTAGGAGGTAATGTGGTAAGACTATCTAATAAGCAAAACCATGCGAAATTGCTTTTATAGACAAAAAGACCACATTAGCAATTCAATGTAATTTCATAAATGGTTGGATCTATGTTTTGAAATATTATCTTATTGACGTTGTCATTTACAGAGCACTTAACAGGACTGTATGGAAAAGCATTTTTAAGAAGTTACAGTTTGATGGAAAGATGAGTTAGAAACAAAGGTCGGGATAGTGCAGATCTGGGTAGAGGTAAAGAAAAAGATAAAGAAAAGGTAGTAGACTAATAATAGGCAAACTAGTCTACTCAAGAATTTCTTCAGTGCCAGCTAGCCATGTTCAAGAAATGGGAGGATGTGATCTCTGCTGTAGTTAGCAAGAAAGGAGCAGGTGAACAGGGAGCGCTGAGCTCTAGCCTGTAAAGAACTGACAATCAAAAGGGAAAGAGCTGTCTGGGCGGTGAGACTGGAGTCTGGAGAGGGGAAGACTTCACCTGAGTCTTGAATAAATAGCAGGAAGCATCTATACTCAGGGTAGATTTTACTACCACTCCCAAGCTTGGCAGCTACAATGTAGACACAAAAGAGGCCCCTGGCCTTCAGATGCCTCTACCCTCTCATCTGCCTCCTGTACTGGGTACAGCCAAATATTTCCTCACATGTGGCTAAATGCAAGTGTAATAATTGATTTCTTTTTCACTGTTGGAACTGGATGTAGAGGAAGAGGAGGGACTGTAACTGTCATGGGAGGAGAGAAAATGGATCACAGAGAGACCCTTGTGGCCTTCCCTTCAGCTACTGAGACAGTAGACCCCCCCAAAAAATTAAAATTTCCCTGGAAGTCATGTGCTAGCAGAAGAGAAAGGATGAGGCTCAGTGCCACCCAGAGGAAGAACCTGCACTCGAGGAAGAGATTTCACACAGTTCTGAGCACTTAAATGAACACATGTTCACTTTTTGGCTTTTGTTTTATCTATTTTCAAAATTGTAACTCAGCTACAGAGAAGATGGAAAGAAATCTACGTAGGCTATTTTGCACAGTTGCCTTCAGCATACCTCTCTCTTTTGTTCCCCTCTCCCCTTCTTCAATCCCTTCCCTCTTCTCAAACGGTCCCCCTTCTACATTCATGTATTTCTTTCTTAAAAATTTAGATTCAGGGCTGAACGGATGGCTCAGTAGTTAAGAGCACTGACTGCTCTTGCAGAGGACCCAGGTTCAGTTCCCAGCACCCACATGGCGGCTAACAACAGTCTGTAACTCCAGTTCCACAGGATCCAATACCCTCTTCTGACCTCTGAGAGCACTGCAATAACATGGGTGCAACTACATGCATGGAAGGAATACACAAATACCCATAAAATAAAAATTTAGACTCCACATGTGAGAAAAAAATGCCTGAGGATGTCATTTCATTTAGCATGATCTCTGGTTTCTCCATTTTCCTGCAGATGATGTAATTTCATTCTTCTTATGGACTAACAATATTTCCTCAGGATGTGTAAGTGCGTGCGTGTGTGTGTGTGTGTTATAGATATATGTGTCCATGTGTATGCACATGTGTCAGAGGATGTACACATGTAGTGAGTGCCTGTGGTTGCCGGAGTTCAACACCAGGTGTCTTCCTCAATCACTTTCCACATTATTGTTTGAACATAGAGCTCACTGAATCAGTTAGCCTGATGGGCCAGCAAGCTCAGAGATCACCTGTTTTTGCCTTACTAAATGTGGGGTTATAGATGGACCTGCTGCAATTTTTTTACATTGGGTGCTAGTGACCTGAACTCAGGACCTCATGTTTGTGTAGCAAGTACATTACTGTCTGAGCCATCTCCCTGGCCCTTTCTCAGGAGCTTCTGATCAAGGGGAGCTAATCTTCTTTATTCTTATTTTTTCCATCTTCCTCTTTATAACCAGCTCTATTTTTTAATATTTTCTGTTTTCAGTTCTTTAGTGCCACCCTAACTAAATAATTCATATATCCTGCTATGTTCTAGCATGTGACATTTTAATAGAAGTTATCAGATCTACCCTATGCAAGATAAGAAACTTTTTTTAAAAACTGCGTATGGTGACATATGTCTCTAATCCCAGTGCTGGGGAGGCTGAGACAGAGAGGTCATGAGTTCAAGTCCAACTTGGGTTATATAGTGAGACCCTGGCTCAAAAAACAAACACTCACCAAGCATGGTAGTAGATACGTTTAATCCCAGAACTCTGGAGCCAGAGGCAGGTGGAGATCTGTGAAATTGAAGCCAGTCTTGTCTACATAGTGAGTCCAGGCCAGCTGGAGCTACAGAGACCCTGTCTTAAAAAAAAAAAAAAAAAAAAAAAAAAAAAAAAAAAAAAATTTTCCCTTTTTTTCCCATTTTTTTTTTTTTTTCTTTTATTTTTATTTTCTTCACTACAATATATGTCCAACTTGGGTTATATAGTGAGACCCTGGCTCAAAAAACAAACACTCACCAAGCATGGTAGTAGATACGTTTAATCCCAGAACTCTGGAGCCAGAGGCAGGTGGAGATCTGTGAAATTGAAGCCAGTCTTGTCTACATAGTGAGTCCAGGCCAGCTGGAGCTACAGAGACCCTGTCTTAAAAAAAAAAAAAAAAAAACTCTTCCTCATTTTTCCACTATTTTTACTTTTTCCTTATATTTTAAATTTAGTCCTGTACATGAATATCAACACAATTTTAGGTTGTAAACTTAAGCCTCGGAACAGCAGTCATCAGCTGAATGCCTTAAATCCCCATGAATTACTTAGTAAATTACTTAGTAGGTCTCTTACAAGTATGCAGTGGTATTCACTGCAAACGTGGTGTTGAAGCTGAATGACACCAGCCTGGCAAGGACAGGGCTTCCTAGCCTGGCTCAGGAGGAGGAGACAACACGGGCCTCCTGTGGACTGGTCACTTGGAACTTTCTCTTTCCCAAGCCTGAGATATGTGTGCTCTCCTTTAGCTTTGGAAAACTTGATAATTTGGGCTCCACGTTTTGCTGTTTTTCAGCCCAGTATTCATGTAGGAGTAGATGTGATGGAGCCCTTTAGCAGCTGGCTGAGGCAAGGGAGAGGAGCTTTAGTGTCTAGACTGTACTTTGGCATGGGTGACTGTAAACTCTGCTACTAGTGTGGTGAGTGGGCTTTCTTTGCTGTGACAAAATACTTGAGAAAAGCAGCTGACAGGAGGAGAGATTTATTATGGCTCATGGTTTCAGGGGTTTTGGGTCATGATCTGCTAGCTCATCTGCCTGTGAGAGGCAGAGCATCATGGTGGGAGCAGATGGAGCAGGAAAGCTGCTGACCTCATGGCAACAGGGGGCAGAGAGAGAAAGAGAGAGGGAGAGAAAGAATTTCCTTCAAGGGCACACTCCAATGACTTACTTCCTCCAACTAGGCCCGGCATCCCAGTAGCTCATTAAGTTACAAATGCATTACTCATTGAAGACATTAGAACCTTCATGATCCAATCAAGTTTCAAAGGCTTCAGCTTCTACACATTGCTGTATTAGGAACCAAGCCTTCAACATATGCATTTTGGGGAGACATTTCAGATCCAAACTATGGCACCATTACAGAGGAAGGAGAGCAGAGACCAGGGTGGGAAAACCATTCACTCAAACACCGAAAGCATCTGAGATGATTTCTTCTTGCAGACCTAGCTGGAAGGCTGAGAAAACCTGTGTTTCTGCCTAAAACAACCTCTGCTGATAGAAACTCTGAATTATCATCTGCTGATGAAAACAGAAGGCTTTTCTTCAGGATCTTCAAATTAATCATAACACCTGCATGTGTAAGTCATGGACACTTGAATCCAGACCGTGCTGAGGTTTCCTGTATCTTCAGGCTAATCCTGGAATTTAATACTGAAAGAAGGGAGAAATGAAGAGACTAGGAAAGTGATGTTAACTGGTCAGTATTAATACTAGCAGGAAATAATTCAGACGCACGAAGTCAAAGGCATTAAGTATAGACTTTGTAGCTGCCAAGACCAGGAACTTTAGTAAACTAAGCATTTCCACACTCAGTGTTCCCATTTACAACAATGGATGCACTGCCTTAGTCTCAAAGGAAAGTATGCCATGTTCTAAGCACAGGAAATGGTGTTAGCCTCTCCTCTAGGCCTAGACTCACAGGGAGGATCCCTGGGGCTAGCTGGCCAGCCAGCATAAAGGTTGAGCTCTGGCCCAATGAGCAAAGCTGACTCAAAGGATCATGCCTGAGATTGTCTTCTGGCCTCCACAAGAATTACACACACTCACACACATATGCATAAAAAAAGAAAATGTCTGCAGGAACTCTGTCCTAGTTTGCCTTCTGTTGCTATGATAAAAGTCTGACCAAAACAAACTTGGGGAGGAAAAAATGTATGTCAGCTTACACATTACAGCCTATCTTCAAGGGAAGCCATGGCAGGAACTCAAGGCAGTAACTCGAAGGCAGGAACTGAAGCAGAGACCACGGAGGGACACTGCCCACTGGCTTGCGTCCCCTGGCATGCTCATAGATCCCAGGACCACCTGCCCAGGGATGGCATTGCTTAAGGTGGGCTGGACTCTCCTACATCAATCAGCAATTAAGAAAATACCCCACAGACATGTCCACAGACCAATCTGATGGAAGAAATTCACTTTTCCCCAGAGACTCTAGTATGTGTCAAGTTGACAAAAACTAACCTCCACAGACTCTAAAGTGAAAATTTCCTATTCCTTTCCTCTCCTCTTGTTTGTGTCTTTGTTAAATTTTTGCTGATGTATGACACAATTCCCCTTTGTTTAAAGATGGAAATTGGTTTTGTTTTCTGCTCTGGTAAAAGGTCTCCAGATTCTGGGTGCTCAGCATACATCACTTTTACCAAATAATTGATAATTGCCATGATAGTGCGATAAAGTTTTGAAAAACAGGAACGTTGGACTTCCCCGGTACCCTGAGTCAATGAAAGAGTCAGAAATCGATGGGAAACTGCTGACCCCTGTCCTGTGGTCTGCTAGCTCAAGGGACGTTTCCTTTAATACCTCTGTATGGAATTAAGTGTTTAGTTCTTCAGTCATGTATTTTCTCCCTGCTTGTAACTTTTTTGATGATGGCCACGAGCATTAACTCCTTCCTTTGTCAGGCAGGGAGCTTTGGGGGAAACTCAGAAACTCTATAATCCTGAGAATATACCAGGAAAATATGACACAGCAGACTTATTGGCTAATGATAAGAAGGGTTTCCCAGGAGGGTTGAAACTGAAGATGAACCCCTAATCTCTGTGCTACATCAAACACAAAAGTGACTTCTGCAAATTCCTAGAAATATCACATTTCCTCCTGACGATCTACTGCCTTTTCTTCCCTAGAGATTGATTCATCCCCATACCTTCAGATGCATTTGCTTTGCCCTGACAACCTTCATGAAATTACCCCTTTGCTTTCCCATGGCAGAAAGGCTCTCAGATCCCAGGGTGAGCAAAGCACTCCTTCCCATTCGCACAAGTTCCCCAGACTACTCAGTTCATGATGTGAACTCTGAGAGGTCTGCTGACACCAAGTTCAAATTTTCTAGAAGCTCCTCCAGTGTGACACACCTGACCCTCCTTCACAATCACAAAGCCCTTCAAAAATGCACGTGGCCATGCTGGACAGGAGCCTGTAGTTCACCCTGTGGATTAACCCCCTATTGGCAGGTGACCTCCTAGGGCCAAGGCAGCAGATGAGCAATTCTGAGAAACTAAGCTTTTGCTAGTGGTCTTTTAAATTTTTATTTATTTTTATTTTATGTGTATGCATGTATTGCCTGCATGTAGGTAAGTACACTTTTGGCTTAAAGTTTGGAGGGGACACAGTCCATTGTGGCAGGGAATGCATGGCAGTAGGAAGCTGTCATGTGGCATCCGCAGTCCGGTAGCAGAGGGATGGCACTACTCCCTTTCTCCTTTTTTTTTGGTCTTTTTGAAGCAGTGTAGCCCCAGCTGGCTTGGAACTCACTTTGTAGGCCAAGCTGGCCTTGAACTCACAGAGACCCGCCTGCCTCTGCCTTCCAGGTGCTGGGACTACAGGCATGTACCACCATGCCCGGCTATACATATATTTTTATTTTTTGTGTATGAGTGTATTGCCTGCATGTGAGTGCACTGAGTCGTGCAATGCCTGAGGACAGACGAGGGTGTCGGATCTCCTGGAACTGGCATTACAGACAGTTGTCAGCTGCCATGTGGGTGTTGGGATTTGAACCCGGATCTTGTGCAAGAACAGCCAGTGTTCTTAACCACTGAGCCATCTCTCCAACCCCTGCTAGTGGTCTTTATGTTGGCAGTCATGTCAAAAAAAAAAAAGCAGGAAAACTAAAATAAAAATTTGCTCAACATAGATTGCTATATAAAAATGTTTTTATTCTTTGCAGATGTTTCTAGCATTCAAAAGGCATCTCTCTATTAAGTGGTGTGGCTCTAAGTAGTCTCAGTTGCTCAGGCTCCTTCTGGCCATGCAGAAGAGAGATTCAGTGCCCTGCTGGACCTCAGTGACTGTTCTCTATCTCCTTTGTCTCCTTCACCTCACCTTCTTCCTTGAAAAGAAGAGCATCAGGAAAGGCAGGGGGACAGGACAAATGGGGACAAATAATTGAAATGAAATGGGTTTTTCCTCTTCTGCCCAGAGCCTTCCAAGAAGTTGTAGATAGGAAACAAAGCCATTGAACAAGACACCTAGAAGTAGTGGAGGGGGAATGCAAAGTAGCGGGGATTGAGGGGCGTTTAGACTGTTTGCCCATAGATGGTGGGAGCTGTGTGAACTCAGGCTACAATCCCAAGCATTTTTCTAACTGAACTTGCCCCAAGTGTCCCATGGCCCTGAGCTTTTGGCCAGTGGTCGTCTTCCTGTGGCTTTCCGGGCATTGCATCAATCAACTCATGTTAAATATTAAAGCAGGTGCGCATACTTAAAATAATTTTTATTTTTATCATTGGACTTGTCCACATTTGTGACATATTCTTTGTGTGTGTGTGTGTGTGTGTGTGTGTGTGTGTGTGTATGTGTTATGTGCATGTTCCAGTGGGTGTGCACTCATATGTGTGTAA
>NW_008351958.1:2038060-2090885 GCF_000622305.1 Nannospalax galili | reverse complement strand
AAAAGCAGGTGCGCATACTTAAAATAATTTTTATTTTTATCATTGGACTTGTCCACATTTGTGACATATTCTTTGTGTGTGTGTGTGTGTGTGTGTGTGTGTGTGTGTTATGTGCATGTTCCAGTGGGTGTGCACTCATATGTGTGTAAGTGTGCATGCACATGTGTGCTCATGTGTGGAGGCCAGAAGTCGATGTCTAATGTCTTCCTCAGTCACTTTTCACATTAATTTTTTGAGACAGGGCCTGTCACTAAATCTGGAGCTCCACGATTCTGCTGGACTGACTGGTCAATGAGCTCTAGGAACCTGTCTCTGCCTCCTCAGCTCTGGGATTACAGATGTGCAGCGATGCAGCTTTTACATGGGTGCTGCAGACCCCAACTCAAGTCCTCCTGCTTGCAAGCAGTTTACAGGCTGAGCCATCTCCCCAGCCCTATTTACCACATTTTCAATAATATATATCCTACTATAATCACAAAAGAGAACTCTATCGTAAATACGACTAGCAGTTACCATTTCAAGATGCACACAGATCTTAAGGCAGGCACACAAGAACACAGCTTCTCTGTTTGCTCTCTGATGGCCTACTGTGTGCTGGGCACCACACACCACTCTGCAGAGTTTCATTATTTTTTGTTGTTTCCTTTTTTGGTTGTTTGATTGATTTGATTTGATTTGACTTGTTTTAAGTGATTGAGACCTTATGTGGAAGAGATGCTGTTAAGCAATATATCAATATTGAGAAGAGATAAAAATTAAATCCAGAAATAGAAGCCCCAAGGTTAGAGAAATGGATGTCTTTAAAGGCAAATGGAGTATTACGAAGGCAGCTTGAGTGGCTTCAAAACACGAAAATAACCCACTTGATATAACAGTATAAATTCCATTAACAGGAAAAATCAGAAAATAAGACAGAGGCAAAATTTATGTCAGAAAATTGTGCTTCTGCACACTGGGGAAGAAAGGCAAGGAGCGTAGTTCAGTGATTGAATGTGTGCTTAGCAGGTGCAAAGCTCAGTCCTTAGCACAAAAGAAGAGAAGGAGAAGGGGAAGGAGGAGAAGGAAGAAGAGAAAGAGGAAGAGCCGCAGGAGGAGAATATATGTGAAGGAGAAAGAAAACGGATTATGGGTCAAATGTTGGCGTTCAAATTTTGCTTCAATCAGTTATTACTTTCTTTGGGCAATTTTACAGATTTCTTAGAACTTTAATCCCCTCATCAGTTAAATAAGAATAAGAAATTTTAAGAGTTATTCTTTTAAGAGCTAATGTCACAATTTTCACACACATATGAAATGGACATATGTTTGAGACTGTCCTGTGTTTGAAACTGTGAAAGTTTTCTGAGTTTCAAATATATTGCATTTCTGGTTATCTGTCTCTGTCTGTATGGATGGATGTCTGTGTGCGTTTTAAGACAGGTTTCACACTCTAGTTCAGGTGGGCTGAAACTCATTGTGTATCCCAGGGTGGCCTCAAACTCACAACAATTCTGCCTCAGTCTCCCTAGTGTTGGGATAATAGACGAGCCACCACACTGGATTCAAATGTTCCCTTTAAATATCAAGAAAGAATATCCCCCCAAACCAGAGAGGGGACGGCATGGTTTTCTCATTGATCCAAGTCTGCAGAGGAGGACACAGATAAAGAGAAAGGAAGCCCAAAGAGCAGCTGACTGAATTCTTTGGTACCCAGCCCTGGGTTTTTCACATTGCCAGGGGAAAGGAAGCCCAACCGTGCAGTTTCAGATCAGGATTCCAAGACCTGAAGGCACTTATGCCAGCTTCCCACCTGGAATTCTGGGAAGAAGTAGCCTTCGTATTTCCCATCACGGAAGTGGTAATGAAGAAAACATGGCTGCTTCCACGTCCTTGCCTTAGGCCTGACCTGGAAGAGCTCCTGTGGGTGTGCATGCCCATGCACGGAGGCAGGCTGTGCAGCAGTGCTGGAGGAAGAGAGTCCAGGATGCTGAGTCTGTGGACAGCTGCCCCAAGGGCTGCCGAACAGAGCCTGGCCCCAGAAACCACACCAGAGACATCTCACCAGAGAGAACTAAAGCAATGCTCAGACATCCAGACAACCTCCCTACATGAGACAGCATGCTGAGGCTTCAGAAAGAAGAAAGCTCCACAGGCATCTCCACCCCACCGCACCATAACTGAATTTCCTCCCAGTGAGAGCATGTGCTATTTCAGTGCGTTAGGCACTAGCACAATGGTGGTGCATGGAACGGAAGCATGCTACAATGACACCCAGCTCTTTACTGCACCAACATTTCCCAGTGCAACCTTCCTTTTGTGTTACAGTGATTGCGGGGTACAGGTATTTCTCCTTGGCTAGATGCTGGTGAGGTGCAGATGGGCGAACACTTCATCCTGTTCATCTTTTTGTAGCTCCCATCATATACATAAGAGGTGCCAAACAAATGTTCATTAAAGTGTGTTATTTCTTTTTGCTTTGTTTTTATTTTATGTAATTACATGTATTGTGTGCATGTGTGCAAGTGCACCTTGTTGTGCAATGCCTGTGATGGACAGAAGAGGGTGTCAGATCCCTTGGAACTAGAGTTACAGACTGTTGTTACCTGCCATGTAGGTGCTGGGATTTTAACTCACATCTCCAAGAACAGCCAGTGCTCTTAACCACTGATCCATCTCTCCAGCCCCATTATTTGTTTATAAACTAAAGTTATAGCACTTTTTTCCTAAGGATAAAATATTACCCACTCTGCAACAATTTCTGAGATAAAACAGTATTATTGATCTTTCCTTTCTAGCACGTGCTTTCTTGAGGCAAAAATCATCAAAGTGCATGTTTATAAACATGTTCCACATACATAAAGACTCTAGAGCACATCTCTGGTTTCTATATGGACAAGTGTGGCTTCACACTGAGGCACAGCTGAGGTGTTGGAGCAGTGGTGACCTGTCGTCAGGGCCTCCTGAAGTCCATGGGCACCTGGCCAGCTGGTCAGCTGAGAATGCCACCAGCATTCACACATTCAGCGTCCATCCTGCTGTCAAAGTGGCTTTTCTTTTGCATGGCTCCATCACTTTTTTCCCTGACCTGTTAAAATTAACCCAGAACTCATCATTGTCAAAAGTGGCTGAATTGTTCTTTCCAGTAGACATTACCTTTTACTTGTCTTGTTTTTACCTACCTGAGCATTGCAGTCTAGCACACAGGGGTGTGGGCTGGGTGGGTATGGGGCTAAGTGAGCCTATACATTGCAGTGTGGCAGAGTGGTCCCTTGACTACACTTCTTGCTCATTCAAAGGACAAGTCCCGAAGTACCTCTTAGGAGGAGAAGGTGCCTACAGATCCCCCTGAAGGATTGGGGTGAGGTGGAGTTACCCCCATGATGAGGCTGTGAGACTACAGAGTTTAGATGGGTACTGCTGGCTCTCCTGCAGATGCTGTCTTTCCCATTTCTTGGCACTTTGGCCTTACCCATGATTCTGCATGCTGCATCAGTACCCTCTGCTCCATCTGCTGACATTACTGACTGTTCCTAGTTTAATCTGCTTTCCATGTCCAGCTAAGCCTTGTCCTCCTCTACACACCTTCTCTCCTGTGGCTCCAGGGGGATCTGGCTGCAAAGGTGAGTGCCAGTCAGCTCTCCTCAAACTCGCCTACCAGATCCTATCGAGGTGTTCGGCAATGCTGCCTTCACTGTCTTAGCGTAGCTTGAAAGCCTTAGCTAAGAGGGTAATGCGTGATACCTTATGCCACTTCTGCTTTATAAATCAGCCCTAATGACATCCCTACCCATCCAAGAATGGGGTATATGTGTAGCTTACCAAAGCCTGAGGTTTGCCAGAGTGGCAAACTATTTTCAGCACGTGTTAAAAGTTTTCTTTCTCAACCTGGATTGCTAAACTGAAGTTTTATGACCACTGGAAAAATTTTGAACTTTTATAATCTATATTTTGGGCTCTTCATAGAATTTTTCCTGAGTTTTAAATTGCAACAACTTAGATTTAAAACATACAATAGAGATAACACTTCACCAGCATTCAAAATAAATTTGGTAAAGTTTAGGACCACATTACACAACTTTGCCTGACATATTCCTATCTCAGATTCTATTACAAAAGATGGCTACCAGACATAAGAAGGTCGCTGGCGCTCTGGCTCACAGAACTGATGTCCAGGCCAGCTGGGGAAGAAAACTCACTGCTTACAGCCAGAAAGATGCAGCTGGTTTGTATCATACCTATAATCTAAATTATTAAAGTCAAAATGTTTAAAGGAGCACATGGACTCCATAAAGTTTCTGTGCTGGAGATGGATTCCAAATTGTTCAGCCATACAATCAGAATGGCTTATGTCATTTTCTGAAATTTTTTCTTTTGAAATTAAATTACTGTTTGATGCTTCCCAAAGTTGATTTGTGGGTAGGGGTCTAGACTAAGAGAAATCTGCTTTTATTTTTGAGTGATAGCATCATAAAAGAAACACATTTTTACCTCTAGTGCCTTTTCTTCTTCTTTTAAATTATTCAAATGCATCTAAACCTGAGGGCATCAAATAGTTCTTTTAGGAAGAGCTCGATGAGAAAAGCAAATCGGAAAACGTTATTCAAACTTTAATAAAGTGATTTGAAAATGCCAGACTACTCACATGAAATAGAATGCATTGGTTAAAACAACGAAGGATCTTGGCCGAGTTTATAATGGCAAGTCAAAAATTGTGCCAACTGTTAGTCCCAAGATACAACTGTAAAAACAATCCATCAACTTAGGTAACTTATCTTGAACTTTGAAAAAATTAAACTGAATCGTTGATCGAGATGGCTGTTGAACAAATTTTCTCAGTGTCTACGAGCCTTGACTGGATCCAATAGGTCAGGAACCTTGTGCAGAGAATAGTTATGGGGAAATCAGTTGCTTAGTTTTGTGATATACATGACATTGAGCTACAAGTCTTCAGCTTGAGGAGTGAGGCTGGTCTGTGTCTCCAGCTAAGAGAGTGCAGAGAAATGCACGTGAAATTTAATTGATGGTCGTTTCTCACTGTGACATAATAGATTTTCAAATAAATAAAATGATAGGAAATAATAGGAAATGATTCTGGTCAATTACCTTTCAAAGCTGTCCTTTGGTTTTAAACATTATTTATGATCCTCAACATAACAGAGTAGAGTTTTTATTTCCTGTTTAAGATCATTGGGAATCTCCTAGTCATAAATCTGGATTTGAGTTCTTTTTCAAAGCATCTTGTGTGTGTTTCATATGCACTTGAACTCGGCATTCAACTAACCTCTGGCTCGCCTGCTGATTTTGTCTCTCCCATTTCTGGGTCCTTTGGCCTCACCAACAATTCCGTGTGCTGCACCAGCACCCTCTGATCCATCTGGGAGCTATCTGCTTTGGGCTCGGTTTTTACATACTTGATGTTTTAAGATTATTCTTTCTCTTACAAATGAGGCAGTGTAAAGTACTTACGGGAGCCTGTCCCAAAAAACCCTGCTTAACTCTGTTAGCATATTTATCTCGTACATCAATTTAATAGCATAACCAGTTTTACTAACATCTTATTTAGCTTAGCATATCACGTAGAAGCTATTGAACTAGTCTGTAAAGACTTTAAGCCCAAAGTACACAAAATTAGAGTAAGACTTAAATTATAGTTATGCTGCCAAGATTTACCCAGCTGCAGCTAGCACAAAAGAATATGTTCTCATAACAAATAATTTCATTTTTGCCTAATATATTCATTCTCAAAGACTTTAGGTGAAAGTGACGAGTAGGAGAATGGGGCAGAATCTTCCATTAGGACCAAATTACTGGCAAAAGTACCAGTTGGAACCAAAGACAACCAGCCTATCAAACCATCAGAGTGGTAGACATGGGGTTGAATGACTGCCACATACCTGTATTCTTTCAGCACCGTTTGTCATAGAAATACTAGCTGTGAGCTTGCTGAATGCCAGACCACACGCTGGATGCTGAGAACACAAAGCTCAATAAGGCATCGCCCCTACTTCCAGAACTCACTGTGGTGCATCTGAAGAAAAGACAAACGAATAAATAAATGCCAGCAAATGGGCAATGCAGAAGTTAGTAACCGGACTTGTTGAATACAGAAAACTACCTACCTGACCTACCTCTGAGACTAAGGGTTCCTCACAGTAGAAACTACTTGCCCTTCACTGAGACCCTTTAATGGCTTCTAGAGCTTTGAAGAAAACATAGTTCTTTAGTATGACCGTCCTGTAGCTCCCCTCACTCTGTTTTTTTTTAACTGATTAATTTTTAAAATATTTTATTTATCATTTTTATTTTGTGTATATGAGTGTTATGCCTGCATGTAGGTAAGTGCACCTGTGTTGTGCAATGCCCATGGAGTACAGAAGAGGCCTGGGACTGGAGTTACAGACAGTTGTTAGATGCCATGTGGGTACTGGGACTCGAACCCGGGTATTCTGCAAGAACAGTCAGTGTTCTTAACCGCTGAGCCATCTCTCCAGCCCCATTGTTTAATTTTTTAAAGATTTATTTTTATGTGTGCGTGCGTGTGCGTGTGAATGTACGCCACTTGTTTGTAGGTGCCCATGGAGGCCAGAGGAGGTTGTCAGACCAGTTGGAGCTGGAGTTTGGGTGATTGTGACCCATCATATGGGCATTGGGAACTGAACTCGGGTTCTCTGGAAGAGTAGTGAGAGCTCTTAACTGCTGTGCCATCTCTCCAGCTTCTGAGCTGCTTTATTGCGATATAATTTACAAAAAAAGAATGATTTTTAACCTGATTCAGGTATACAGTTCTAACTCTTTATTTGCAGTAAATAGCTTATCCCCACAGTGTGGGTAGGCTTAGAACAATCATTTCCTGAAAGACGGTCTGTGCCCATTATCCATTCCTCATGTCAGCCTTAGCCCAAGACAGGCTCTACTCTTCTTTCTATCTCTACATTCTCTTCTCATTTCGTACCACGTACTTACAGCATGTGTAGGTGTTCGTGACTGGCTTATTTCACTAAGCATGGAAAAACAATGCTGTCTGCCTGTCTCAGGCCTACCTGTTCCCATTTTAGACGTTCTTCCATGCTGTGGATCACATTCCTGTATTTTTATTATAAAAGATTTTCATGCTATGTGGTTTTGCCACACTTTGTTTATACATCCAGCAGCTGAAGGACATTTATGTTGGTTCTATTGAGGAAAAGTCTGACAATGTTATCCTGAACTCTCATTTGCAGATCATCCTGTGGAGATGTTTCTGACTGCTTTGTGACCATTTTTTTTAACTTAAAAAAAAAAACTTTATTGAGAATTTCATACATGCATATAAGGTGGTTTGATCAAATCCATGCCCACTTCCTCCCCTCCAACACCTCCCATTTCTCCCCGTCACTTTTTTCTGACAACTTTGTCTTTTTCTCTTTCTTTTTCTTCCTTCCTTTCTTCCTTCCTTCCTTCCTTCCTTCCTTTCTTTTTCCTTCCTTCCTTCCTTCTTTCCTTTCTTTCTTTTTTCAATGGAGCTTTTTGCTACTCTAACACCCTCCCCAAAGAGGTAACCCTAAAATCATTTAGGGATTAGATAAGAGCTCCCAAATACTTTTGACATTTTTGGTCTTTGGAACAGAGTATGTTGCTGAGAGGCCCAAGGACATTCTGACTTTTAGTCAAGAGACTGGCTAGTTTTCTTTGAGGTCTTTTTTACCTTAACTGCCTAGCCAATTCCTACCTCTTATTCTTATCGTACCATCCTCTGAAGAGGTTACCCAAATTGCCCGTAGGGAATTGGAATGCAGACCTCTCTGGCTTCTTCCATGATGAACAGAGACTCAAGGTCAGGCAATTGGGGTACCCCTTCAATGGGTCTATCTAAAAGACTCCCAAATTGTATAACTCTTACCTGTAAGGAGAAAAGAAGGTCCTTGACTGGTAAATAGTGGATGTGAAGGAGAAGTAAAGGCAAGAGTAATTAGCATTACAAGTTCTAGACAGGGAATCAAAAAAAGTCAGAACAGGGCAAATTTCAAATGTTTATATCAGAGTCCATTGGGATTCCTTGACGAGAGCTTCCAAAAACATCACTCTATTGGGTTCCTCCTCATTTTCCTTTGAAGAGTGATGGACTCAGGATTTGTTTTCAGGCACTTTGACAGCTGCTGGAGTGGCTAGAACCAAGGTCAGTTCCCTCTCAAGACTTCTAGATAGGGGGAGACAACAAATTTAGCCATCATTTTAGAACAATAGTGGGTTATCTCCCTTAGCTACAGGTGGGCACTACAGTATTGCAGACCATGATTTGAAGTCTTACATCTGAGCAGCACTTTCTGCTTAGAAACAAAATCATCAATGAGAAACAATTGTCTAAATAGCATTTTATATGGGCTTAAGCCTAATGTCTGGGAAGTGTATTCCCTTGAACTCTTAAAAAAATATACTGATCACTTTCATCTTTGGTTATACTTTCCTTTTGGGTGTTTAAGACCATACAGTTGGCCCTAATAAGCCAATTTATTTTTACTCTTCAGGTCGTTGGAAGCTCTGTTTCTCAGGTGTCACAATGGCTTGGGAGGAGCCCCTAGCTCTTATCTTTTACCAGTTCCATCTATGTGAAGATAAGTCAAAGGTCTTGCTTGACCATGGTTGGCTTCACTTGGAAGAATAGAGTAAATGTTTCCTCTGATTTGACCCTCCACTTTGTAGACTGGACACTTGTTCAAGTCCACCTGGTGGGGTTTCCATGTCCTCCCTGAACAAAAGGACAGGTTATTCGTCACAGTTAGGGTTAGGGTTAGGGTTAGGGTTAGGGGTTAGGGGTTAGGGTTGTTCCATAGTCCCCTGGAACTTAGTTGACTTTGGAGGGCATGGAGCAAAAACTGTCCTTTAAGTCCCTTTGACCAGATTAGTATAGGCCTCAAAGTATGGCTAGTAAACATCCAAGAAGGTTAGTTCCACCAGTCTGGTATTTTAATTACCATGTACTATGTAGATAAAGCTTGGGCAAAAACCAAACATTCTCAGATAAACCTTGATTAGACATATATTTTGTTTCTTAAACTGGTTGACTAAACTATAGCCTCAGAAATTTTAATCTTATTGTATATTACTTTTGTCTCATCCTTTATATATCATAGCAAACCACAAAGATCATCTCTTGCTTAGGCTCTCTCATTTTTTCTGTCTATTTTGGAAAATATCTCCATTCCCATATCCTTTTAACGTTTTTTGCATTCTCATTTTCTTTTTTATTAATTATGAGACTTAATAACATTAACAAATAAATTTCCATCTGTTTTGAGAATTCTTTTCCTGAGGATACTAAACAATGCTTATCTCCTTTCTAGTGTCAAACAAATGTTTGATTAAAGTTTTTCTGGGGAACCATTGGACTTATTGAGCTTCCTTACAGAGATGACTGAGGGGTTGCTGAGGTGTATGAGTGACCTGGGTACACACACTGAAATGTCTTTACCCAGCATGCATCAAGCCTTCTCTTCCTAGCCTTCCCTAGACTATATACTTTAGTTGTCCCCAAATCCATGAGACCATATATGATTAGGGCCAAATTGCATACAGTTGGCTGGGAAGAGTGGCTGGATACTCAGGTGAGGGTCCAACAACCCTGCTTGCTCCTCCTTTAATGAAGGAACACAACTGTCAACAAACCCAATTGTGACAATGTTTAGCAAGTAGGCACAGCTGAAGTCGTGATGATGGTAGTTATATCACACAGAAGAGACTGCTGTACAGCTTCATCTTATTAAAAGAACATAGAATATAAAAGGGTTTGGTGCTAGGATCCACAAATGAGAGAGAACATACGTTTTTTGTTTTTCTGAGTCTGTGTTACTTCACTTAGTATAACAGTTTCTAGATCCATCCATTTACCTACAAATTTCATTCTTTCATCTTTCTTTACTGCTGGTGGGATTGCAAACTTGTGTAACCCCTATGGAAAACAATGTAGAGAACTCTTAGAATACTAAAAATGAACCTACCATATGACCCAGTTATACCACTCCTTGGCATATACCCAAAGGACTCATCCTATTATAGAGACACTTGTACAACCATGTTTGTTGCTGCTCTTTTCACAATACCCAAGAGATGGAAGCAACCTAAGTTCCCCTCAACTGATGAGTGGTTAACAAAAATGTGGTATATTTACACAATGGAGTTCTATTCAGCTTTGTAACCTTTTGGATTTATTTTTTGAGACTTTCATACGTGATTGCTGGTCTTACATCATTTCTCCCCCTCACTCTTTCCATTCCAACTTTTCCCATGTCCATCTCTCTCAATCTCATTTTTGACCTCTTCTTTAGCTATTATTGTTACATAAACACACACACACACACACACACGCACACACACACCCCTTCTATGTACATGTGTTTAGGGCTGACCACTTGGGATTAGATAACCTATCTGGAGCTTATTCCCTAGAGAAAACTGATTCTCCCTCTCTTACCAGCCACAGATTACCTGTAGCTCTTCATCTAGAGGTAGGACCTAGCGAAATTTCTAACATCCATGTTGGCATGTCAATTGGTGCTGTCATTATGTGGGTCTTAGTTAGGAAACCGTATTTGGCTACTTCTGAAAGTCACTGGGAAGTGGAATCACTGAGTCAAATGATAAGACTTTAAAAATTTTTTTTCTTCAAAGTAGCTTTAGGATCTTATATTCCCACCATCAATGTGTCAAGGTTCCAATTTTTCCACATCTTTGTCAGCACTTGTTTGTATCTGAATGTCATAGCCCTATGAAATGGTCTCTCATTGTGATTTCGGTTTGCTTTTATCTAATAACTAATAATAGTTAACATGTCCTGTGTTTGTTGGGCATCATTTATCTTTTTATGGAGAAATACCTGTTCACATATTTTGCCTGATTTTCAATTGGGTTATTTGTTTTTCACTATTGAGTTATAATAATTCTTCATATAGTCTGAATTCAACTCACTTATCAAACATATGAGTCACAAATATTTTCTCTGTTATTATTCAGATTGCAACATGTAGGGAACAGACTGAATTCCTAAATAGGATCAAGAACACTTTTTGTCATTCCTTATTCGAAGTGCGTTCAGTGAACAACGCGATTTATAAAGGTCAAACTCAGACATTTTTTACAGAATGGGAACAAGTATCCTTCACTCATCTAGTTAAGAATTACTGTTATGCCAGGAAAACTGAGTTCTGAGAACGGAATTCTGTACGAAGTAAGTTAATTCTCTGAAAAAGCCTGTCAGATGAAAGATTGTAAAATAACTTTGGATATCACACATTTCCACTCTGGTTTTGTTCACATGATTAAAAAAAAGAAGAAGAAAACAATTATGAAGTTTATAGTTGTAGTTTAAAAAAGACTCCTTGTAAGATTTTTTTTTTAATCCTCCCAGTTTATACTCTGGCATTAAGTCCTACAGGTTTACTTACTGAAATTGGATTTGGGGGCTCAGTGTAGTGTTTTATTTAGATTTCAATTGTTTCTATCAGTCTTTTAAGAATTAGATTTTTAAGGTGTTTAACATAAAATAAACTCATACATGCTGATCAGTTTGGAACCCAGCACAATTTTAAAACCACACAATCCCAATGAAACTGAGAACTTTGAAATTTACAAATCCAAGTTATGTTTAGATTAAAACCAGAAATATTGCAGAAATGTCTCTATCTTCAAGAGGTTGAGTCTGTTAGTGTGAATTCACCTTCTTTTTCTTAAAGTAAGCAAAAAAAAAAAAAAAAAAAGAACCCAGAAGCTACAAAATATGATCACATGGAGAAAGAAAAATCCTGAAATTCAAGATTTCCAGCCAGTCTCCCAGCCAGCCTTCCTGGTTATTGTCCCTGGGGCTTATCTTCATCTATCCTTTATCAGCATATATTTTCCTCTGAAAACTAAATTACCAAACTCAACCCTTTGAGGGATTTGACAATAGATGGAGAGGAAACTGCCATGATATCCATATAATAGAGTTGATTTCCATGTTTTCTCTTGTCTATATTGATCTTTAGTTACATGTTTTTACTTGAGATGAATATTTCTGCAGCTCTGTACACATTTTCATTTTTTAAAAATAATGCTTTCTAAACACTTTCCAGGTCTGACAGTTCCTAAATTATAGGCTGACATTTTTAGTGCCTGGCATGTACATCCTGTGGAGTCTTCAGGAATTCTGACTAATGACATCTAATAAACCTTCAAAAATCGAGAGAGAGAGAGAGAGAGAGAGAGAAAGAAAGAAAGAAAGAAAGAAAGAAAGAGGAAGGAAGGAAGGAAGAAAAAGGAAGAAAAAGAAATAAAAAGAAAGAAAAGGTCTGGATTCAGGTCTCAGTCATGAACTGTCTTATTTTTAAGAACTGTCTTTTATTTTTAACCTCACTTGGACTTGAATCCCTGTATTTGCTGCTGTCTCAGTTTCACTTACATGGAGCTCTAGTGTATGTGTATTTTCCATTCTGGCCACTTGAGGGAATCTGACTTTAGAAATGGCAGCTAATTTAGGTCTGGATTTCAAAAGATAGAGCAAATATTTATTTGTTGCCAAACGTTTCTTATGACAACTAGTGATGAAGAGGGTCACAGAGCGAAGTTCTGAGATAAATTACTCTTTATATGCTTCCTATCCAGGTGGAAACGAACACTTGTTGATGAATGGGAGTCCTGGGAGGTACTAAGCAAAGTTCCCCCATACAATTTATGATCAGCACTCTTGGACTTCAGAATGATTAATACCATCAATTCTCACTGGAATAAGAGCTGTTTTAGCCTAAGAGAGGACTGTATATTACTGTTTATAGAAGCAGATAACATCAAAGTAACCCACAGTTTGTGTTAAGCAAATACAAAACTCTGGGTCAGCGCAAATTAATCCTAAAGGAGTAACGGGAAGTTCTTAATGACTGTGAGATCCACACATTATCACTTTTCATTCAAGTGGTAGAAAATGGCAGACCTATTAATGAGATTTGCAAATGGCCCTTTTACTGTATTGTGCTAACAGCTGCAAAACAACATATTCTCCAATACAGAGTTTTGTTTTCTGTACATCTGCAGTTTGTTAATGAAGTGTAGAAATCTAATGCAGTTTTGAAATTATATTCAGCAGCATCTATCTGAACCATTTTGATGTTAAGTTTCACAACAAAATGCAGCAGATTACGTTGTATTTTACATATTCTTATACTTTAAGCAGCTATGTGTATGGATGACTGAACTACTATTCCATATGTGTTGTACAAAACAGATGTTATTTCAAGAGCATAGCATAAAGAGATTTTTTTTCAAGTGATGTCCTTCAGTGAATAATTACATATTCCATTCTTTTTAGGAAGAACTGAAATTTTCCAAATTAAAAATAAACTATAGACATTAATTGTATTTTAATGGTTTGTGTAGCATTTTAAAGAAAACCGTGGGGATGTTTTTAGTACAATTCAAAAAACTGAAGTTTAAACTTCTCAAAAAAAGTGTTTATATTTCTCTTTCTATATAGTTGAGTTTTGATTTAATGTGTTTTCATCCAAATTTTCTAATGTTTTTAGATAGGATCTCCCCATAGCCCCAGCTGGTCTGAAACTTGCTATGTAGACCAGGCTGGCCTCAATCTCACAGAGATCCACCTGCATCTGCCTCCCAAGTGCTGGGATTAAAGGTATATACCACCATACTGGCATTCATCCAATTTTTTTAAATTTTGTGACTGTATTTGGATTCTGTCAGGTATCCATCCTATTCTTTCCAAATGGGTTATAAAATGCCAACTCGTTTCAGATAAGCTTGATAGTTTAAATGTATTAAAATCAGGGCTGGTGAGATGGCTGGACAGGCAAAGGTACTTACTGCCAAGCACGAGAACCTGAGTTCAGTTCCCAGAACCACTGCTAGAAGGAGAGAGCCGATACCCACAGTTGGCCTCCGGCCACCACAGGAGTGCTTCAGTATACCCACATCTAGATACACACAAAACAAACAAGGAATAACTGCAAACTCTCAATAGAATAAAATCAACATTACATTAACAACCTGAAAATACATAAAGTAACCTTTCCTTTAGTTTACCTACAGCTTCAAGTCCTTTACCAATTTCAAGAAGTTGGAAATATAATTGCATTAAATTTCGTATAATTTTCCTTCATGCTCGTATTTACCAACTATTGAAATAATTGGCAACATAAACAACTCGCTATATGCTTATTCCAATTTCTAGCATATTAAGTTGATTTTCCTTTGGAAAACACACGTAGGTGAGATAAATTAGTCGATAAAATTACATGGAAATAAAAATGTATTATTGAAAATTTAAAGATTATTCCATTTAAAAATCAGTGGCTTAAGAGATCAGGGAAGACAGAGGTAAAACATTGTCTTCCAGATACTGACAGGACCACTGTGCTCAGGAACTCACAGCAGCTATGGACACCTGCACAAGACTTAAACAAGATCAAGCCTGTCAACATTCTAGTGGGAAGTGGGAAGTGGTTCATGAACCCCTACCCTAACTGAGGAGCTATGGACAGTTGATAGCATCTGGGAGAGGGAGAGTCAGTTTTCTTGAAGGATATGGCTCCTAGCATGCCCCAGTGGATGACCTCCACATTCAGGAGTATATGGGCAGTGCAAATTGGAGTCAATGAATTATTATTTTTTTAAAAGCAGACACGAAATTGGGGGGTGCAGTAAGGATATGGGGTGAATCTGGAAGATGTTAAGAGGTGAAATTCTCAAAAAATTAATAAAACTATTTATTTAAAAGAAATCAATCCTTTGACTCAGATTGCTAAGATTAGTATTTGACCACAGGTTTTATTATGCAACTTGGGGGTTGGGCAAAATTTTTCTTATCAAAAGAAATTATATCATACCAATGATAATATATATTATGAATATGAATATCATATCATATTTTATGAATATGAATATCATATTTTTATTATTCAGTGTCTACTAATTTGCATTTGTTTCTGACAAGTCATGTAAAATTAGGATAGTCTCCACAGTGTGCAGTCATGAAGCCGCCCAGACCTAACCAGCCTTGTATTTCAGAATTCAAACAGTAGTCACTAAACCACCTCTCATGGTCAAAATGGCTCCATACCATTACTGAATAATGACTATATGCCATTTTTCACATGATTTTCACAGAAACTCAAGTCATAATGGAAAAAAAGATTGCATTCCATTTTTTTAAGCTCCTTTTTCTTACAGACTATAATTTCTGTGTCTTCATTGAAATCTTTATAGATGTTTTAAAATTTGGGGACACAACTAATCAAATTAAGTTACCAATCTAATTCTTCCAATGATTTTATCTTTGGATAAAGTACTATTACTATACTGATATGTTGGTACTATACCATTTCCGATTTGTCAAAGCTATTTCACCTTTGTTTGCTTGTTCATTTGTTTCGACTTTCCAATTGGCTTGAACCAATCTGGGAAGACAGAAGCTCCATTTAACAAATGAGAAAACTGAATCCCAGTGTTCCAAATTCAAAGCTAAGTCACTGAGTCCAGGGCTAACAGCAAGTCAGTGTGTTTTGGAGAATGCATACAGGGATTATGATACCAAATCCAGGATTCAAGTTTCACAGTTTAATGAAGCTGTTTTAGCGGTCCCTATTTGTGTTGCAGATTATTTCAACACATTTACTAACATCATATTAGGTAAGTAACACAAACATTGAGATTCTGACCTAGCTAGGATCAGTTTTGCTAGAAATTTGTCATGAAGACACGGGTACAGCATCTGAGAATCTGAGATTAATGTACTGGACATAAATAATGGCATTTTGCTTTGTTTTACTGACATTTAATGTATGTGAAAAAAGAAATTTATTCCAATATCCACTTAAAAAATTAAACTTATAAACCTGTGTTTGTATAGATATATAGATAGATAGATTCCTGTTTTATAAATTTCTATATCAATAACTCTAAGAACACTCTGTCTATTGTGATGTTACCTCAACTCATAAGAGCTCCTTCCATTTTACTCTCACTCAAGATGAATACATTATATTTTCCTCTAAAAATTTATAAAGGCAATAAAAATATTGCTCCCTGAATGAAGATAGTATAGGGTGTTAGTATTAATGTTTTTAAAAGTTTATTCTGCCCCAGGTTAAAATCTGCATGGGTTCATACCAGCCATTGTAATATGTACTGGCCACTTGGGTAACCCTAACAGTTGAGACTTTATAGCGACTGTAAATCTATTAAGCCACAATTTGCACATAATAAAATGAAACAGCAAGTAGTTAAATGAAAGGCTGAATTCTGAGCTGCCGAGCAGTTTTCCAGGAAAAGTCATTGCAGTGGCTTCTGCTGCTGCCTGCCTGCCTTTGAGAAATTCAATCATGCTGATTGAGGAAACCTGGAGAGAGCTGGCTGTTCCTTCCTCCAGTTCATAATTGCCCTGTAGACCATTTAATCATCTGTAGATGAAACAAAGCTGGTGCTGTGGAGGGCCGGAAGCAAAGGCATGCACTTATCAATTGCTTCCTACCCACCCTGCAGACCCAGCACCCATCCCTGAGCAGTCCTGCTGTCAAGCTGTCAAGCCGGGAAGCTGCAGTCAGACTGGATCTTCCGGGCATCTTCCTGAATGCCTTTATTTTATTACAGTAAAGCACACACCAGCCAAGTTTTTAAGGGCTAAGTTCGGAGTAGAGAATGGAGTCTTTCTCCTTGCTGGAGAATGCAGATGGACACAGATATACCAGCAAGACAAGAACTTGCTGGATACTGAGTTGTCAGAAGAAATTAAGAAAATCTTAGCATTGATTGTGCAAAACAAAATGACTATATTCCTCTGTATGACCACCAGCAAAGCAATTTCAACATGAGCATGAAATATATCTGGACTCCAAATATTATCCATAATAGAAACCAACAGCTGGTGGTTAAGCACCTGCATCTTGGCACATCACCATTAAATCTGAGATTTTTGTTAGTGTGGGTTTCATTGCTGCATGTTGGTGGGTGACCCTGGCTTAACACACAAAAGGTCTAGTCAGAAACCACATGCCCAGTTTTATTAAGTAAGAAAGAGAAGACAGACTGGCAGTGGAGACAAGAGCCAGAAAACCTGATACATTGTGCTAATTGACTTGGAATACTAGCCTCTTGTAGAGTTGAGCAAGGAAATGCATTTCCACCCCACTGCAGAGGATGCGCTCAACAGAGTTAAGATCCACTGGCAGGACTGCAAAATTGTTGGAAAGGCTGTACTCAGTTTTGAACAATGTATCTGAGTGAATATTATGTTTACAAGGAGATTCCCTAGAGAATGGTCCCACTGTTCAGAGTGCCCCATTTGCTGCTTATTACAAAACAATTGTGTGGTGGGTCCACACCACATCCCCCCCACCCCCAACCCCCGCCAAAGCTTTTTTTGTCAGTGGGAAATTTTTAAGGAATTTTAATTCTAAAAAACATTCGCTTCTGGCTAATGCGTGCCAATTAAGTTCTATTCATTGAATCAACAGTTTTCTGTTACCTGTTCCTTCAGGTAGAACCAAGGCTGATAGCCCTGCCCTTTCCCAGGCTTCCGTGCAAGGACCTTTCTGCCTGCAAACAGTAGGGACACCTGTTTTCTGAGCAGGGCAGGCCAGCATCTGAAATCCTAGGAATGGGGCTGCTATTGAAAAGGGGGTGCTTGATAAGACAGCCACTGTGATAGGCAGCGGAAATTTGATAATGAAAGGAGATGCCCAATAGATTAATCTGCTGTGATTTGCCAAAACACAGGGCTTTCTAGAAGATTATCCACACTCCAATAGGAAGCTCTTTGTCTTGTGAAAGTCCCACTTATCATTGTATTCTTTATCTCAATGAGAAACATAATGGTTTGCTTGTTTACATGAATGGTAGATATATTCAGGGCTGGCCTGTGGGGCTGTGAACTCCCTTTCATTTGAAATGTTTCCAGCATGCAGGTTATTAGCTTAACGGGGAACAAGCAGTTGGACACGTATAAAATTTAAACCTGCCTTGCTTAGATTGGCAGAAATGAATGTTATTTCATCCACTGGGAAAAAGTTTTATTTCCTGCTCAAATACTTTTGGAGGAAAGTTGCAAGGTCATTTATAGCCATCATATAGGCATGTGCACATATATTTAGGGTTAAGTGGTATGTTTACGGAAATGGACAACTTTCTCTTAGCTAGTCACTTTCCACTGATTTTAATTATTTCATTAGTTTTTTGGGACTCTTTCTATCTTGTTCTGCTTACCAGAAAGTATGACTTAGGCCTTTACTTGATTTACTTTGACATTCATCATGTGTCTCAAAGCTAGGTCTTGATGCATCTTAAACAGTACAGCTTTGACTCTTAGAAGTAATTTTTAAATCCACACATACAGCAGGACATGGCTACCAACATCCGGTTCTTCTACTTGAAAAATAAACAAAAATTTTTCTAATAATTAAACACAACTTGATTAAAGACACCTACCCTTTTTTTGTTTGGCTGATTTGTTGGTTTTTATTTTTTGAGACAGGGTCTTATTATGTAGCCCATGCTGGCCTGGAACTCACTCTCTATCACAGCCTGGCCTTGAACTTGTAGCAATCCTTTTATCTCAACTTCCCTTTTTTAGTTTTTATCTAAACTTTAAAAAATATGTTCTATGGACAGAACTCTTTATTTTTCCTATACAAAATAAAGCTTGTCAGAGAAACCAGATAGATAGATAGATAGATGATAGATAGATAGATAGATACAAAGATAGATAGATCTGTACAATGTACTTGCAGAATTCTACCTGCCGCTTTTCCTCCCTGATAGAGTTCAACGATTAGATCTTTGATCTTTCATTAGAATAAGTAATATATCTTGATTGTTTATGAAATGCTAGGCATTGCATGGGGATCTTTTGAGCCTTTTGAGATGTGTGTGTGTGTGTGTATTTGTGTATATGTGTTTGTATGTGTATGTGTGTATGAATAACCTTCACAATAGTCCTGTGACCCTCACAGGTAGGAAAAATGAGCACAAGGTTTAGATCATTGCCTAGGTTCACATCTATCAGTGAGAAAATTAGGTCCAGGAGCCTAAAGGGTCATAGTGTGTGGTCTTCAAGTCATTTCATTGCTGCTTAGGTGGCCCAGACTTCCTCAGTATTCAATATTTAAAGAATCTGAGAGCTGGGGTGCTGGAGAGATGGCTCGGTGGTTAAGAGCACTGGCTGCTCTTGCAGAGGACCCAAATTTGATTCCTAACATGCACATGGTGGCTAACAACCATCTGTAAATCCAGTTCCAGGGGAATTCAACACCCTGTTTTGATCTCTGTGGGCATTGCATGACACAGATGAACTTGCATACATGCAGGCAACACACTCAAACACATAGAATAAAAAGAGTAAGTAAAATATGTTTTTTTAAAAAGAAGCCGAGAGTGAGTAAAGCAAGGCTGTTTTCACGGAAGTAGAGGAGGAAGGAATTCCTGGCAGGAAACTTGGGATGTGAGTGGAATGCACTGCACATGGCTCATTTCTCCTGCTGTTTCTGCTACTGTAGGAGATTTCAGGCTGTTGAATGACCTTTGCCAGTGAGAGTCCTTACATCCAGCCGGCAAGCCGGGGTGACAGGAAGGCATGGAAAACCATTAAGGAAAACTGGGGTAGAAACCTGATAAACCAAAGAACAGAACTCAAAAGAATTGACTGTCTGGACCATCTGACTGGCTGCAAACAAAAGTTGCTAGCTTATACAGTCAAAAATGGATCCAGGCTGGGGAAAATTACCACCAGGCAACACATGGGGGTCTGAACCATATGAAGAACGGCATTGTGCCCTCTTCTAAGAGGTTTTAAAAGGTGAAATCCCTGGAAATTCAGTCTTTACCTTTATGGGTTTTGTTTCATATTTTACAGCTGAGTGAGGCCATGTGGCTGTGCTCTCTTTTTCAGTCCCCTACTTAATCCAAATTATGGCTATTCTTGTTGAAAAATAACTTTTCACTGGGAAATAATTCTATATTGCATAATTTGAAATTATAGTCAAGGCGTATAACTTAAGCTTGTGGTTTTAAGTCTTACACATGCTTTCGTAAGATGTTTCCTGATTAAAATGTTCACTTCAGGATAATGTCCGTATATATTGCTGACACAGATGTGTGTGTGTGTGTGTGTGTGTGTGTATGTGTGTGTGTGTGTGTTTTGATCAATCTAAGAACAGTAGCTGTCAGTCTTCTTGGTATCTCATCTCTAGCAGCACATATTTTTAGTTTATTTATTTAAGCAATATGTCCCCTCTCAATTATGCTTCTCAGTGGAAATGTATGATTGCGTGACCAGACCTAAAATCTGTGGTATTTCCTTTTCATAGATGTTAAAACACCATGAATAAGCGGGATTCCCCACCATCACGCACCTTCATGGTTAATTAAGTCTCTGCAGAGACACACAGACGATGCTGTCTCTGTGGTATACTGATACAGTCCCAAGGATAAACAGGAATGAAATGGGTTGTTGGACTTGGACTGTTTTCACTAGCAACTGACGACTCCAAAGAACTTATTTCTCCTTGACTACAGCTATTCACTGTAGAAGTAGTTTTTTTTTTTTTTTTTTTTTTTTTTTTCAGGAGTAGAAATGCTCATTTACTTTCCAAAATATCTCAACAATGTGGAATCCCATATGAAGAAAATTAGCATCAGTAGTCATATTAAACTGCCAGTACTTATTGAAAGCTCTCAAACATATTAAGCTCTCCATTTTATAAATTTTTCCCATCCCACTTTAGGTGTTAAGTACAAGCAAAATGAGATAAGGTTTTCTTATGACTCAAAGGCACTCTAACACTTTCTAGTATAATAGCTTACTTGGAATAAGTATGTTCATCTTTTCTCTCCCTCCCTCCCTCTTTCCTCCCTCCCTCCTCCCTCCCTCCCCCCTTCTCTTCATTTTTCTTTCTGTTTTTCTTTCTTTTTACTTTTGTTCTCTTTCTTCCATTACTCTTTTCTCTCTTTACTTTCTTTCTTTTTCATGAATAAAATGTGGTTTCCTCAGCATTAATACTTTCAGTTCTTTGACTCAAGGATCAGGAGTCAAACTTGCTGCCATATAAAAGTTCTCTACAGCTTGCTTGAGAAAATGTACATCTACATACAACTTCTCAAATCTGTCCTTTCCTCTTGGCTATATCCATTCCAGTGTCACCCCTATCTGATGGTCAGTTTTCACTAGGGCTGCAGTGGCTGAATGTACCTACTCTACCACATCTATCATCCTCCAGTCCATTTTCTACCCTGCAACCAGAAGTATTCTAAAAGTACAAATCTGATTATATTGCTTTACTTAAAACCCCCTAAGATTTGCAACTGCTTGCAGGATTCAACTCAGTATCTGTAGCATGGTGGCAGCCCTCTGGGCCCTTTCCCAAGCTAACCTTCTGTCCATAGCCCACACTCCACAGCACCAGCCTTCTCTCAGCACCTGGAATTTACTAAGTTGGGTCTTGTTGCACAGGATCTGCATATCCTTATAGCAGCCTGGAACACTGCCTTTTGCTTCGCAGCCTAGAATACTCTGCCTTCTGTTTTCGCCTTCCAGAGGAAGCTTCCCTTTACTTCCTGACTCAGTCCAGTCTTTTTAGTAGCTTTCATGGCCCAGAATCTCTTCCTATAGTGTCTATTGGTAGCATATTAAGACCTTATTTTGAAGGTCTAGCCATTTACCTGTTAATCTTAAAGATTACTATCTTTGACTGGATTTACAACTAGAAGTGTTCTGAGAGCACAGCTATGTCTCTTGGCAATCTGTTCTTGGCATTTTTCTTTGGCATCCTTCAGTTTCTTGACCAAAAGTTTGCCATATTCTGTAGTCTCTTCCTCATTTTCTTAGTGTGTTATTTCTTCACAGCACACAGGAAGTAACAAGATGCATAAATTTGGGCAGTTTGGTCCTGGGCCTCTTTCCTTCTTTGTTAAAGGGCTTCCTGACAACATACTGATAAACATCAACTCTAGTGAAGTTAAAGTTTGTGACTTCTGCTGGCTCTTTCAGGTCTCAGCCAACAAAGCACGGCAGCATCTGTCAGTTTGGGAATACCATTCTGTCCTTTATTAACAATGCCCAAGTTGAGAATGGTCATCCACAGATGGTCATCCACAATGCACCACCCCACAGACCTGCACTTTCTCCTCCAATTCTCTAGACCAGAACAGGAATGTCTATTACTCACTAACAGGTGCACTCTGCCATGGATCAAGATACCCTGCTTCATTGGCAAACTGTCATTTGCACCACTATTTAGATCATATAACCCTTCTACTCTTTACTCAGAGCATCGGCAGCAACTCTGCCCATTCAATTTAACCAGGTTCTAACAGCCAATGACTGGGAAGGAACTATTAAGCTTTATTTTGGTGCAGTTTACCACCTATGGCATATTAGACCTCTGAGAAAATACCTGACAAAATGAGTGAAAAGTAAGAAAATTAATTTTTCTCCTTTAACCACAATTTCTACCTCTATGACCCCAAAGCTTCATACTAACCTAATAATGTAAAATTAATTCAACCCATCTCCCAGAGTTCCCATGATAGTTTAATATTCTTAGTAGTTAATCTTAATAGCTTCAACATTGTTTATAAGTTCAAGCTTAAAGTTTCCTTTGAGACTCAAGAAAAACTCTTAGCTGTGAGCCCCTGTAAAAGAAAAAAGAAAAAAAAAAAACTCCCAAGGCACAGATAAATATTCCTAGTCCAAAAAGGAGGAATAGAAGAGCAAGGAAGGATCAGACTGAAGCAAAACTAAAACTCAGCAAACAGTAAAACACACAACTCCACACAGGGCATCTGGGGCATACAGTGTCATGATATCAGCTCCAGTGGACTTAGGAAGCTTCAGTCCTAGGGCCTTGACATTTGTAAGCTACATGGTCTCTTTCTTAGGCTGACTAATTGTCACCTGTGGCTTTTCACAGATGTTGCGAGGTCCTGGCATCTCCAGTATCCTGAGGTCTCCATTATAGCTTAAGCTAAATCCTCCTAGAGTCAATCATTGCCTTTTCTGGGATGTCTGTAGGGAGTCTAACCTACATTTCCTGACCTCTCATGATTTCCTTTGAAAACTGGGTTGAAGCCTCTACAACCCCACAGCTCTTACATGTTACAGGCCTTACAATATAATATCCACATAGATGTTGTCAAGTTCTGATACTATCACAACTAGTAACCAAGACCCTTGGACCATGGTCATGTAGATCTCAGAGTATCTTGGTGGTTGAGTGTAGAGAAAGGAATCCCAGGGGAAAAACTTCCTCATCATCCCTGTTATAGCAGAGTATCCCAGAAGTATTCTCTCCTTAAGGACAAGTTTTCAAATTTTTCTGCTTTGCTTTATACTCCACACTCTAACAATAAACCTGACTAAAAGCCATCAGTATTAACTGTGCCACAGTCTCAATGCTGGACTGCCTTGAAAGTTTATAATTAGTTCATCATTTTAAAGCGCAGTCTCTCACAAATTCTCAGGATACAGACAAAATGCAAGTTTTTCAACATGAATGACCTCTAGTTCAGTCCCTAATAAGACTTCCTTTTCTTTTGAAATTTCATGAAGACAGTCTTTGCTTGTTTGCATTCCTATTGGCATTTTGGTGTTCTGAGCTCCCACCTGAATCACCCATTAAACTCTGTTTATAGGAGTCTACAACTTCTTGGACCAATTTCTCCAAATTTCTCTGGTAAGTCAGTTCCAAAGAAAGGTCTAAGATCTACACCGTCAGGTTTGGTCATAGTAATGACTATATTAATCAGATTTTGCATCAGTGTGAGAAAATATCTAACAAAACAAATTTGAAGAAAGAAAGATTTATTTTGACTCAATTCAGAGGCTTGGTTTTGTAGGGAAAGTGTGGTGGAGCCCCTCATAGTGTGGCTCAGATGCAGAGAGAAAAGGCCAGCAATCCCTCATGATTTACCATTTTCCTTTTACTCAATCTAGGTCCCAACTACATTCAGAATGTCTGTACCTCTTAGCTGATACCTCTCTGTAAATACACTCACAGACATGCTTCTGGTTGTTTTCTGCTAATCTCCTAGGGATTTCTCAATCTAATCAAGTTGACACTAAAGATTGACCATCATAGGTAGCAATCAAATATTAATCTCCATTCCTGTCTCCTTACTGGAGGTAAACTCCAGCAGACTCTGCCTAGGAGAATGTCAAGTTTTGCTCCTTACTGTGTTTACGTTGTGGGTGCTCCACAAATACTTGTTGGATGAATGAATTAATAGATTAAAATGATATGTTAAATGATGGTGTACATATATATAATATTTATCTTATTATTTTAAATTATGCATATATGTGTGGGTCTGTGTATGACTATTGTGCACATATGTGCACTAATGTTCACAGTGGCCAGATATCAGATTTCCTGAATCTGGAATTACAGGTAGTTGTGAGCTTCCTGACTTGGGTGCTGGGAATTGAATTAAAGTGTTCTGCAAAAGCAATATGCTCTCTTAACCACTGAGCCATCTCTCCAGACTGACAGTTTGGTATATATTTGAGGTAAAATTTAAGTGCTCTAAACAATATATGCTGAAAACTCTAATCAGTATTAGGAATATCAGATCAGTTTTCTACTTCCAAGTAGTATTCTCTGAGGCACAGTTAACAGATACTGAAACAAAAATAGATAAATATCCTACTTGTATGCCAGAATGGAGTTTACAACCCCCATCAATAATATTTGGGTTAGGTAGATTTCTAGATCTTTTTAGAGATGCATCCCATTGCTCATTACTCAAGGCTTTCCAGGGGTATGTACACTATACTTCTCAACATAGCTGTGTTCATGTGTTAATGAACAGATGAAATTCTTTATGAAACGATGGTCTCCATATTTTGCCAGATCCACAAATACATTTTCTTTATACTATACATCTTGAGATGAACTAAGGCTCAGGAATTAGAAAAGTTTGTCTGAAAAGTTTACTGACAATTTTAGTAAAGGCAAGCAGATAGAACCTTACTCAAACTCATTCAAACTAAGGTACCTTGGGGAATAGTGTCAGCTAGGAGGATGAGATGTTGTCACTATGGGTGGAGGGACATGAGTCTCCTCACCAGTGCTGCCAGGTGACATGGTAAAGAAAAGTCTGATTGGACTGTCTGTTTCTCAACCACTTGGAATGAAGTCTTGCCTCAGTGGCAACTTGTCAAGTGTCAGGACATATTTCTACTTAAAAAAACAGTAACATCCAAGATCTTGTGATTTAGGGCCATGAGAATTAGCAAAAGGAGTAAGGGCCATGGTTGGTGGTGTGTACCTATAATCCCAGCACTGAGGAGACTAACTCAAGAGAGTAAATTCAAGGACAGTGTAGATTAAACATCAAGACCTTTTCTCAAAATCAATGGAAAAAATAAGATCAAAATTTCTGTCTGCAAGGTTATTCTTATCTCTTGAGGAGATCTGAGGCATGGAGATTTGAAAGATATTTATTGTACAAAGAACTAACAGACCAAAAGAATTATTCACACTATAAATAATATCTGAACCAAACTTGGAAGGAGGATTAAAGTTTCATCAACTTTGAGTTAGGGGTGAAAATTGAGGCAGAGTAAGAGTTTGGCCCAGAGCAGAAAGGGATGAGATCATAAGACAGACCCAGAGTGCTGCTCCCTGAATATCAATTTGTTTTTCTTATAACAAAATGGTTTCCTAAATGTCACAAAGCATGGCTCCAATGGTTACCACTGATATATATTCTAACCACGGAGCAGGGACCTCTCCAAATCTCTGATCATCTCAAGTCCAATGATCCCAGTGAACAGTCTTGAATCAGCCAATTGTGGCTGTTCCTTGGGTTATTCTCAAGTAGACCCTTGCCTACCATGCTCTAATAAGTGGTGAGGATTCATATAAGGGTTCATGGCAAACCCTTGTAGTAACCATGTGAAGTGATGGGAAGGGATCCTTGGAGAAAGGTCAGAAGGGTCATTGAGCATTCATTTTGGTGGAAAAGCACTGGGAGGGATCTTACTTACAAGTTTCCTTGAAGTCTAATAGGTTTTATTGGGTCCTGCTGCTATATTTACATTTCTTCAAGGTTACTTTAGTTCAGCCCATTAGCAACTTAGATAGCACATAATGGTCCTAAGATGCACAGCCGAGTGAAACTAACTGAAGGGAAAAGAACCTCATTAATGGCAAACTTGTTAAATGATGCTTATAGATATAACGATAGGACCTCACCCAGAAGTTGAAAGTGGTGTTTGTAGCAGGTCTAGGTATCAGAGCCACACAGTGTTTTGGACAGATCCATTGTTCCTAGACCTCTAGCTTGACCTTGGAGCTCGATGCCTTTTGCCACCAGAATCTGTCTGCCAGTTTCCCAAAGGACTTGATGGATTTCTGGATGCCATACAAGTTCTTTGGTGTTAGTGATAGTGAGGTTGAGAAATTTTTCCATATTCTCGTGTGGTTTTTTTTTATTATGTAATGACTGTACTAGAGTGCTGAGATGAGTGAGTAAGAGAGAAAGAGAGAGAGACACACAGAGAGAAACACAGAGACAGAGAGAGACAGAGAATGAGAGGAAGAAGGAAGAAAGGAAGGAAGGAAGGAAGGAAGGAAAGAAGGAAGGAAAGAAGGAAAGAAGGAAGGAGAAGGAGAAGAAAACTGCTGGTCAAACAGAACTCTCTAGCTTTCCATGGAAAAATCAATCATCCTAGAAAATCTACAAGCTTATTCACACGTTGATCTAACAATGAGGTAACAAAAGGTACGATTTTAATTTTGATCAGTTCTGAGCCACGGTCCTGAAAACCTGTCAGCAATGTCAAGAGGAAAAACAAAATCCAGGTCTCTGTCCATCCCTGCTGTGTGACTGTCAGTGAGTAATTGTGGTGAAAACTCTGGAAAACTACAGAGAAATAATCACAAAATCATTTTTCATCAAATATGCTTGATGAGAATTCTAGCTTAAACCATAACCAAAGGAAATCTATGCAATGCAGGCCAACATACAGATCCCCAAAAGGAATGGTGTCAATCTTCCTTTCCCATTTCTGGGCACCTTCCCTTTCTAGTGATAAGTAATCTATTGAGAAGGGGGCCACAGGAATGTCCCTCATTTCAGGTTTTTACTCTACTTTTATATCCTGGCAAAATGTAACTGAGGCCAACTAAGGTTAAGAGACATATACAAATTTAATCTGTGGGCCTGGCTTTTATAATATTGTGTCTAAACCATTATGCACAGCAGTTACACATATGGCCTCACTTGGGACCCCAAATATGAAACAGGGTTGTGGCGAGGCTATGGCTGAAAGGGAGGTGGGAAGCCCAGTATTCCCTGTGCTTGGATACCCTTCTCCCTCAGGATTCTATACAAAACTTTTAGAAAACCACTGAGCTAAACCACATTTGAGCACATGGGTCAGTGTCACATCCCAGTTACCTCCAGACCCAAGGAAGAAAGATCTTGGGCATATACTCCAGGTAGTGCTGCAGATCAAGCCTGGTCTCAGCACTGTGGTGTTTGAAAGGTCACCACACAGTCATAAAGACAGGATTCAGAGCTGAAAGCATAGTTGGGAAGCTTGGAAATGGGGGGGGATCACCTCAAAGACAGGATGGCGAATATCCCATATTTTTGAATTCAGCTTCAAGTGTGTTCAACCTTTTGACATTGCAACATGGTGCTGTTATCTACAAAGCTTACACTTGAGAATGATGTGATCAAGTTAAAAAAAATCATCCCCACCCCCACACATCTCATTATGCTATGAGTTGGTACTGAGCCACATTCGTAGCTATTCTTGGGTGCATGGGTCCACCAGTCATGGATTGAACAAGTCTGGAAATTTTAAGAAAAGCAGTCTTTGGTGTACATCTTATCCCTAGAAAACTACAAAAGACCCTCCCTCAACAATCTTGGGCCTGCATTTGGTTAGTCCTTACTAAGATCCAGCTTTGTCCCAAGGATAGAAAGAAGGAGATGGAAGGACTGATGACCCATTGTCAGGGTGGCTGGGGCAGTTAAGTCCTACATATTTCCAATGGCCTTCCCCTCATTCCAGCTGCCAGAACAGCAGAAGTAGGTTAACAAGATGAGGCTAAAATCAAGTAGATTTATGGAGCAATTTATTCCTTATGGCTTGTTACATATGATATCTAAGAACTTAAATGATCAATAAAAAGATGAGAATTCTTTTTTAGTTTTTTTTCCAGAATATAGTGATTCCCAAACTAAAACAGATAAAACTTTAAATGCCAATAAATTGCATTTTGAATTCAAATAAACTTAAATCCACATCAGTACATAACTTCTAAACCTTTTCCTGTTTTAAAATTTATATATATTTTTGAGATTTTTAAATGTCATACAATATTTCCCATTCAAATCCAAACCCTCTCGCCTATCAATATCTCCCCCTATCTCCCCACCGAACCTGTGCACTCTGTCATACATGCTGAGTCCTTTTCATTTAGGTGTTTGTACGCAAATGTCCTTCAGTGTAAATGCATCCACTGGAGTCTAGTCAGCCCATCCAGTGGTCGTATGTAAGTCATTTTCTCCCTCACCCAGCAGCAATCAGTCTCAAATAGTGCTCAATCTAGTGCTGGCCTGCCAGCTATTTCTCACCTCCCCTTTGGGCCCTTGTTTAATTGAGCTGACACAGGTCTCAAGCTCAACCACCACTGCCACAGGCTCACATGAGCAAGCCTCCAGTAGCCTGTGTTCATGAATCAGCCCTGGCTCTTACAATCTTTCTGCCTCCTCTTCTGCAATGGTCCCTGAGCTGTGGGTGGGTGAGGTTCCATATAGGAGTTCCATCCAACACTATACGGTCTCATATTCTCCAAAACTTGTCCAGTTGTGGCCTTCTGTGTGCATCGCACTCTGATGTACATGGAAGCCTCACTGGTGAGAATTGAGGGGTGCATTAGCCCTCTCTCTACACCTTATTCCACTATGTTCCATGAGCCTTAGTTGTAGAGATTCGACTGCAGATATGTCACCTAGTACAGAGCATCTCCCAGGCATATGTTCTTTGAGCCTGACTAGATGTGCAACCCTGCAGTAGCCTCCACCTGTAGCAAAAAGAAGCTTCTTTGATGAGTGCTATATGGCATGCTTGTCACTGTAAGGGAGGTCTCTTCTATCTGGCACTGTGTTCCCTGCCAAGCAGCTCCTAGGTATACGTATGCATTAATGTTCAGACATTCTATATGTATTTCTCATAGGGTTTCTAGGGCATCACTTTCCCCTCTAGGTTTCCTAGCCCCTCGAGGTTCATTCATCTCCATTCTTTTTTCTCCCATCCAGCTTCCTTCCTCCCTCTTTCCCTCCCAAGTCACAGTGCCCCCAGTTTCCCCACCCTCTCCCCAATACCTCTGTTTTCTGGGGTTTTTTAAATCTCCATTTCATTTTAGAATATATTGTTGCTTGTAGACAGACTCATTCTTTTTGCTACTAACACTGAGATGTTGGTGCTTGCATCTCTAATCTGTATGTATCTGATTATTACTAGTCATAATTGGTTGCACTTGGATCCTTGGAGCCTGTGTATGTCATCGGGAAGATTTCAATGGTATTGTTTATCACCTCTACTAATTAGTATGATGTAAATTTCCATCATGTTTTCTGTTTTAATTTTTTTAATTTATTGAATTTTTGTGATTTACACACAATATAATTTGATTTAGATCCCCTCCCTTATCCACACCTCCCCTTATTGTCCCCTCCCAATCTAATGTAGTCTATTATATATATATATATATATGTGTGTGTGTGTGTGTGTGTGTGATAAGGCTTATAGAGTCTAATTAGTATTCCCAAATGTCCAGTATAGGTCCATCCACTGGAGCCTGGTTAACTTAACAAGCATCCCATCCTTGAAAGGGACCATCTCTGCTCCTCCCAGCAGCCATCACTTGCCACGATCTCCTTAGGTTGGGTTGAGGTTTCTCACCCAATACTTCAGGCCTACAAATAAAACATTTTAAGCAACTGTAATAAATATATTTCAGATGAGATTGGCATATATGTACATGTTGACGGAAGCCTGAGACAGGTGAGTGAAGACAGGGTTTGTAAACACCTGGTGAATCTGCTTGTATTCATCCTTTTTCCTATTTCCAAACCCCACCCAGTTTTAGAGGACTGCCTGACATTCCATGGATCACTTGGGTCTAGGCAAAACTATCTCAGAAGCAAGATGGTGAATTACAAGTTTGTTAATGTGTGTTCTCATTCACTATTTACTTTACCCCTTCATCCACTCATGAATCTCTGAAGCATTCCCACTATATGTTTCAATAACTACTCTAGGAACTAGGGATACAAAGATGAAATGAGAGGCTGGAGAGATGGCTCAGCGGTTAAGAGCAGTGACTGTTCTTACAGAGGACCTGGGTTTGAATCCCAGCACCTACATGGCAGCTAACAACCATCCTTAACTCCAGTTCCAGGGGATCTGATACCCTCTTCTGACCTCTGCGGGCATTGCACAACATGAGTACACTTACATACATGCAGGCAATACACTCATACACATAAAATAAAAATAAAAAATAAAATATTTTAAAAAAGATGAAACGAGACCCATCATATTTAGAAATTTATAAATGAATGGGAGAAATAATTATAACTGCTAGGACAAAACAAAGTGAAAAAGAAAGGGGGGAAATGTATTGCAGGATCACAGAATGGAGTCACCTGATATAACCCTCAGAGTTAGAGGAAATTCCTGGAGGAAGAAATATCTGACTTAGATTCTCAGTCAACCAGGTGTACAGGAAGAGAGAAAGAGGTATAAAAGTAGAAGAATGTTCAGAGATATAACACAGAACACATGTTTTAAAAACTGAAATTCAGTATTGTGAGAGTGAGGCAGGCAGACATAGGGAGTAGCTTAGGGACCTGGGACTCAACTGGGCTTGGGCTATGCACACACCTCTCTTCTACAAATGATCTTGCAGCCTGAGACCCTTACCTACTTTTACTATGTACACACATCCTTCTTCAAACACTGCATCTAGCAACCTGTAAGCAACATAGGATCACCACTTGCTTGGAGCTACAGGCATGCCTTTCTCAGGATAATGGAATAAATTTCTCCACCCCTTAAGGACCATCAAACATCGACAGATTCTGCTCAGTTGTATTCTAATTATGTTCGGTGCAAGGGGGTGGGGACTAATCACCTTGAACTGTTTTGGATATGTATGCATCATATGTTCAAAATCAAAAGCTTAATGGTTATTAATGTGCAGTAAACAAAGACTTAGATCTTCTAAATCTGTCAATCAAAACAAAGATCTGCTCACACTACACCCTTAGTAACAAAACTCCTATGAACCCCATAAAAGGAATCCCTAAATATAACCAGGGCCCTTGATTCACTCATGTGGCCCATTGTCACTCTTGACAGCATATCTGAACTGTACTACTGCTTTGCTTCAAGTTAAGTTACCTTACTACTCTTGTAATCTCTATGTGCCTTTATTTCATTCTTAAGATGACAAGAACCCAGAAACCCCTGGCCCTGATCCCAACCTCATGTAACAAGAGCACTGTGTTTGGAAAGGAAATATTGTAATTCAAGTAAACTTGGCATCATGATCAAATTTCTACTCAGGAGCTCTATGAGGATGGCTAGGGAGGCTTTTCCAAAAATAAAAATGGAAGATGATGAATGCTTGGCAGTGACAGTGCCTGTAGAGGTCAAGAAAGGAGGAAGAATGGGGGGGGGGGAGTCAAGATGTCTCAGCTTTCTGAGTGAAGAAGTGGATAATATTGACTCTATCTGGGTGAGAGCATCTAGAATATTTGTTGAACATGCTGACTTCATTGTGTGCTTTGTCCCCTTTATTAAAAATCAGGTAACTGTAAGTACCAGAATTTAAGTCTAGGTCCTTATTTCTACTCCATTGGTCAATGTGTCTGATTTTATGCCAGTACCATGCTATTTTTATTGCAATAGCTCTGTAATATAGTGATACCTCCAGCTCTTCCTCTATTCCAGGATTGTTTTAGCTATCCTGGGTTTTTTTATGCTTCCATATGAAAGTTAAGATTATTTTTCAGTTTCTATGAATGAAGAGTTATGTCGAAATTTAAATGGAAATTGTGTTGAATCTGTATATTGTTTTTGGTACAATGGTCATTTTCACAGTACTAATCTTACTGATACATGAGCATGGACTGTCATTTTATTTTCTGATATCTTCTTCAATTTTTTTCTTCAATGTATCCAACTTGACCTCAAAGATAAGACCCGATAGACTGAATCTGACAGAGAAGAACTGGAATACACAGGAAAGGACTTTCTGGAAAGGACCCTGATGGTGCAGACATTAAGACCAATAATTGACAAATAAGACCTCATGGAACTTAAAAGCTTCTGTGCTGCAAAGGACCCTATCATTCCAGTGAAGAGGCCACCTAGAGAATGGGGAAAATTCTTTACAAACTATGTGCATATGATATAGACTTGGTATCTAGAATGTATTAAGAACTAAAAAAAAAAAAAAAAAAAAAAAAAACCTAAAGAACAAAAAATCCTATGCAAAAAAAAAAATGGGGGTAAGGAATGAAACAGAGTTCTCAAACAATGAAACACTAACGGCTGACAAATAGTTTTTAAAACATTCAGCATCTTTAGTCATCAAGGAAATGAAAATCAAGGCTACTTGGAGATTTCATCTTGCCTCAGTCAGAACAGTGAAGATTAAACAACAACACAAATGATGACACAGACTAGTAAGGATGCTAGGAAAGGGGAACACTTTGTCACTGCTAGTGGGAGTGCAAACTGGTGCAGCCACTACAGAAATCAGTGTGGAGAATGCTCAAAAAGCTAAAAATAAATTTACTGCATAATCTAGCCATAGCACTCTTGGGCATATACGGAAGGGTCTCTGTCCTACTGCAGAGATGCCTGTTCATCCGTGTTCTTTGCTGCTCTATTCATAATAGCCAGGAAATGGAAACAATCTAGATGCCCATCAGCTGATGAGTGAATAACAGAACAGTACATTCACACAATGGAATAGCATTCAGCTGTTAAGAAAAATGAAATTATGAAAATCTCAGGTAAGTGACTAGAACTGGAAACAATCACCCTGAGTGAGGTAATCCAGACCCAGAATTACAAATGTCACATGCTCTCTCTCACAAGTGGATGCTAGCTTTGAATCTTTAGATATGTGTGTTTCAATTGGAAAATCCATAGAGGTCAGGCTGTCAGGGGTAAGGGGGTTCATAGAACGATAGATAAAATGCAGTGATTAAAAAGGGGGAAAGTGGAATAATGGAATAAGAGTCCTCTCTCTCACCCTGTACAAAACTTAACATATAATATTTTTTTTTGTTCTTTTTGAGACAGGGTCTCCCTGTAGCCCCAGCTGACCTGGAACTCACTATGTAGACCAGGCTGGCCTTGAACTCACAGAGAGCCTATATACAATTTTTTAAATATTTTATTTATTTATTTATTTATTTAATAACCACATGATGAGAAGAAGCATTTCATTACAGCTTTAACATATTCAATAACAATTTCCAGAGCAAGGATACATCTCTTTCAAAAGTGGCTGTAAATTTTTAGGTTCACAGTTGAATTAATACAGTTATACAATATTGAACACAGTATAGACCTTGTAAGACATAACACTGAATGAGTTTTTAACATTTAAAAGAGATTTCAATTTCATTTTAAAATATGCTGTTTCCTACAGAAAGACTCATTTTTAATGCTACTAATACTTAGACATTTACATATGTGTCTCTAATTTCTATGTATCTGATTATTACTAGTCACAGTCGGTTACATTAGGATCTTTGGCACCTGAGTATGGATATAAAGTCATCAGGTAGATTTCACGGGTAATGTTTATCACCTCTACTGATTAACATGAAGTAAATTTTTATGCTTTTGCCTCAAATATGTCTTTTTTTAATTTGTTGATTTTTTTTTTCTGTGTGTATATCATACAGAACATCCCAAACAATCCTATTCATATACTCACATCCCAAATGGCACCTTCCCATGCCCCCCCCCACTGGAGCCCATATACTCTGTAATCCCTGTTACTGTCCACTGTGTTGTTGGTGCCCCCAGCCATTCCCTGGTGCTTGTCCATCTGCTGAATCCATTCAGCCTATTGGGAGATCCTTGTTTTAGGAAGGTCAGCTGTTCCTCATCTAGCAGTAATCAGTTGTCAATATTCCTTTAGATAAGATTGGAGTCTGCTGTTCATTTTCCCAGTTCTTTGCTGGATTACTGTCTGGGAGTCTTTTGAGCCACCCTGACCAATAACTCAAAGGAAGGTATCTCCTGTCTGGCATCATTTCTTGTTATGTAGCCTTTAGCTATACATATGTAGTCTTAAAAAAGTATATTGATCACAGAGATCTGCCTGCCTCTGCCTCCTGAGTGCTGGGGTGAGTTCAAGGCCAGCCTGGTCTACATAGTGAGTTCTAGGACAGCTGGGGCTACAGAGAGACCCTGTCTCAAAAAGACCAAAAAAAAAATATGATACCTTTAATCTTTGGTTATACTTTCCTTTTGGGTGTTTAAGACCCTACAATTGGCCCAGATAAACCAATTTATTTGTACTCTTAAGGTCATTTGAGGATCTGTTCCTCAGGGGTCACATGGGCTTGGGAGGAGCCCCTGGCTCCTTTTTTTACCAGTTCCATTTATGTGAAGAAAGGTTAAAGGTCCTGCTCGACCATGGCTGGCTGTGTGTGTGTGTGTGTGTGTATGTGTGTGTAGGGGCCCATATGCCACCGCCCATGTGTGGAGGTGAGAGGACAATGTTCAGCAGTTTGTTCTCACCTTCCAGGCTTCTGTGTTTTTGAGTGAGGGTCTTTCTTATTTCTGCTGCTGTTCTGCTCACTCCAGCTTAGCTGGCCTACATGTTTCCAGCTGTTCTCCTGTCTCCTTCTCCTGTTTCCACCTCCTCCCTCTTCACCAAGGGCTGCTGGGATTATGATGTGCACCACAGCAACCTGCCCTTTTGGTGGGTTTCAGAGTAGCCAAGCTTGTGTGGCTAGAGCTTTTACCTACTGAGCCATCTCCCCAGCCCTTAATATACAATTTACCACACTATCATACCCTTATATATCTCAAATATCTCCACCTTGATACATGTTGAAAATAAACAATTACCGTTTTAAATGTCCATGTTTCCACTCTTACTGAACTTTACTGTAATCTATACCCTCACATAGATTTTAACACAATTTAAGGAATTTGAATATTTAAATATTAACTGTTATGCCTTTTACCACATTGGAAATGCTACATTGTTAGCTTCCTTGCTAAATGTATGAAAAACTTGAAATGTCTAGAGTCGTTCCTTCTGGAAATGAAGCAATTGTCCATGAGCCTTCAGACAACTAAGCAATGAAATACAAAGATTCCTTTTCACATTCCCAAGGATATGTAAATCTAGCGGTACAGTCTCATCACTGGGATGGATTCTCTGAAGTCATATTTTTCTGGAGATCAGGTGATAGTTCTACAATTGTCTAGCTATGAAGGTCTTGGGTAAATTATTTAACTTTTCCTGGACTCCACGTTTTGTTCTGCAAAATGCAGATGGTAAGAAATTTGTTATAACAATTAAGGAAAGCATCTGAGATTTTAGGTGCTGGGAGCTGTGTCTCCTACGTGTGTGTGCTTCCTGAACACAGTGCTGTGATTTCCTCAAGTTGGAAGCTCATGTAGCATTGTCTTCATTACAAATTCTTCATTAAAAAGCACCTGGAGGGGCTGAAGAGATGGCTCAGTAGTTAGGAGCACTGGCTGCTCTTGCAGAGGACTCGGGTTTGGTTCTCAGCACCCTCAGGGTTGCTAACAACTGTCTATAACTCCATAACTTCAGTTCCAGGGGATCTGATACTTTCTTTTGGCCTCTGCAGACACTGCATGCACATAGTGCATTTACATACATGCAGGCAAAACACTTTTACACATAAAATAAAAATAAAATCTGAAAAAAGCACCTGAAATTTTTATTGTACCAATCCTAGACAGACTACCAACCATCCAGAGACACCACAGCAGCAGAATCACAACCATCCAAAAACACCTCAGTAGCAGAATCAAGCCATGTGTTGATCTACATATGCTTCTTTTACATATTCTATGAGATTAATTGGCTTTCTAGCTCTAAAGTCAGCAATTAGCCTTTTGGAAATGTTTGAAAATATGCCTAATGCAGGTATAAAGTAATGTTTTCTATATTCTGTAAGATGACTTAAAGGTAATGGGATTGAATTTTATCCAAATAATACCAATAAAAAGGGAATTTTGAAGCAAACAAGAACAGATAATAGGGATTCCTGTGACCAAAAAGCAAATTATGTTTTGTACAGAGTGAGAAAGAATTCCACAGTCTGGATTTTTGAAGTTACAAACAGATGTTTGAATAAGTACTGCAAAATGAAATTAATCTGGTCTTGGAATTAGCACCAAAGTGTGCTTGTAAGTTTTGTGATAGCAGTAAAGCAAAAAATATAGCAAGGTAAATAAAATGCCAGCATGAAAGTGATTGTAAGACAAAAACACACATATTTCTATACTTGCAACACTTATATCTCAAGGTTTACATTTGTACATTCTCATAAGCAAGAGGCTTCACTGGTTTTTGGTTTGTGCTTGTTTTTTGAGACAGGGTTTTCCTATAGCCCCAGCTAGCCTGGGACTCACTGTGTAGACCAGGCTGCCTTGATCTCACAGAAATTCCCTTGCTTCAGCCTCCTGAGTGCTGGGTTTAAAGGTGTACACCATTCCTCAGGACTCATGGCTGGTTTTCTAAAAGTAAAGGAGCTCCAGCCCAGAGTGATGGCTCCCAAAGAGAGTAGAGGAGTTGTGTGCATTCACGCCCTGTGGCTAAAATGCTCCGTGAAGTAAGTTCAGGCCACAATCTGGTCTTTGATTTCTAAGTTTGAGATGATTGAGTTTGAAACTTGGAGCCAATCATTTAAAAAGTGAAACAGAACAAGGAGCCATTTTACTGTTGACTTGAATTCCTACCTTTTCAATTTAATAGACCTTAGAAGCACTGTAAGAGAGAAAACAGGAGAGATTTGGCCAGAATAGCACACAGAGGGAGACAAGAAAATCTAGAAACAACCACAAAAGACCCCTTTCTTTTTGGCATTGTTACTTTGGATCCCCATTTCTGTATATTTTAACTTTTATTCCGTTTATCAGTTTCCATCTAAAAAATAATGTCTGTGCCAAATTTTCATCCTATGTAACTCTATGAGGATTCTCTTTGCTTCTTGGAGCCTAATTCTCCCATGGCATTGCATTAGATGTAAATCTGACCCCTGAGGGAATATTATTTCAGTGAGAGGAGAAACTGCTTTTTATGGTGGCATGGTATCATTTAAGTGGTTTTTTTTTAATGTAATCTTTAAGGGAGATATAAAATTTATAAGTGGTAATGATATCATTTTAATCATTTAAAGATAATAGGTCAACACAAAATGAGTGCATTTTCTTCTGAAGTGGGTTTAATGAAATGCAGAAGAGTCCGGGAGGCTTCACTTAGAAATTCTTTTTCCAATAGGCGCCTTTCCTGATGACTCACTGGGGGTTTCATGGGGCTGCTTTCTGAAGGCTGGAAGTGGCATGCCCTAGCATATTTTTTCTGTCTTGAAGAGACTTTTCAGCACTCACTCCACCCAGAATCCTCTCCTTCACTTGCTGTCATGAGTCAAGAGTCCAGAGAGGCCCCAGTCTGGCCTGTCTGCAGGATAACTTGGCTCGTGCCCTGCCCAGGTGGCTACATAGAAGAACACTTCCTAAAGACAGCAATGGGAATGAAATTCAGTCCACAGAGGCCCAGATCTCTTCCCCTCAACCAGGCTGCCCATCTCTGCTCACTAGTCACATGCATTGTGTCATACAGATTTTTTTCTTTACAATTCTCTACAGATCTGGTATCAGTCCGTTCTGTTACTCCTGTCCTGTACTGGCCCCTTTGCACTGGCCTAATAACTAGCTGGTTTTTGTCAGGAATACCTGCTCTTAGCAGAAATGTATTCCCTTTTAAAAGAGCAAAGAATGGCCTTTTGGAATATATGGATTTTCTAGTTAAATAGAAATTGAAAGCGACAAAGGAAAGGAAAAGAAGCCCTACTGTGTGTGTGCTGTTACTCCATCAGATTTAGACTCTTTTTCTCTTCATACTTTTCTAAAATGATTTTATTTTGGATCTTGTAATTTTTCCTTCTTCTGATTGTTTTGTTTGTTTTGCTATTTGGTTTATTTGTTGTTTATTTTCTTGATTTGTTGATTGTTTCTGAGAACTTGTTTTCCTTTACTTTCTTCTTCTCTTTAAAATAGAATCTTCCTACTTAGCTCTGGCTGGCCTGATACTCATGACAATCCTCCTGCCTCTGTTTCCAAAGTTCTAGGACAGACATGTGAGCCATTGTGTCTTGCTTCCCATTTCCCTTTAACATGCACACAATTCTCTTACCTTCTAAAGAAGTGCTGTTCAGTAGAAGTTTCTGCAGCGATGGAAATACTCTACACCTGTGCTATTCAATATACTAGCTGCTGGCCAGATTTGAATATTGAGACTTTAAAATGTGACTAATGCAACCGAGAAAATAAGATTTAACTTTATATATTTAATTTAAATAGCCGTTCCTGACTAGTGGCTGCTGTGTTAGATAGTTGTAGAGTCTTGAGTTTTACAATTTTGAATCTATTGTTAGTATGTTAGCATAATTAAATATTTTCATTTTCTCATGTCATTTTCAAATATAAATCACAAAGTAAACCCAAACTGAATTATCTTTTTACTTATCCTAGACAAATGTTCTTAATTGTTTGCTCTAAAAACTTGTCCTATTGCTAAAAGTTTTCAACCGTTATTAGAAAACAAAATTTGTTAAGATAGTCAAAAGCCTACATTGATCTTCATTTTGGAAACTCTGCTCCTAAGAGTGATTCAAGATCCACTTTGTGTTGACTTTCTAACTTCTCTAAAAATGGTTGTTTATTGCTCTCACAGTGTCCTCAGGACCCAGGATGTAAGACAGTATCAAGTTAGGAGATGTAGCTCGGTGGTAGAGCACTTGACCAACAGTCATGAGGTCCTAAGTTCAAGTCCTAGTCTTAGAGGGGGGAAAAAAATGCCAGAATACATTCTTTCAACATTCTAGGAACTAACTTCTTTTGGAAGGAGCCACAATATCAATCAGTATCATACTAAATTCTACACAATGTTTAGTTATAGTAAAATACCTAGGCACTTTGAAATATATTTCTGAATGCTTTTTAATTATGATATAAAATCCAACTTTATTTTAAAAAATTATAATATGTTTTTATGCTGTTTTCAAAGTTCTACATATATAAATTTTTAGGTAATTAGATGTGTGCATTACTAAAATATGTACTTTTAGTCATTCGAATGCTTCAATCTATAAAAATTTAGTACAAAGTAATCATGCAAAAATCAATAATGTGAGACTTTCAGTGTCGATATATTCTACAAATACTATGTGATGGATTGCTAGAGTGCTATTTAAAATATTGCAAAGTCTTTAAGATTTATAGTTACCAATTAAAATGGCAAATTTTCAGTTTGGGTAAAGTTTTAAATAAATTTAAAAATAAAATAAGAATTTCTTAAGGCCACACACATACCTATCATAATATTGAATATCTTATAACATGTATAAAAACAAATAATGATCCAAAAATAAGTAGTCCTAAAAAGTATCCTTAATTGCACTTGAAAACTGGCCCAGTATTAACAATATAAAATTATTGTAGCCCTATTAAAATGTGTTAAAGTAATAAAATTAAGTAATAAAGTAAGAATGTTTGCTTAAAAATTATTTCTTTAAAAAAGGAAGGAAAGGGTCACAGATTTTCCTAAGCCTCTTTTAACTAGTACTGAAATATAGTTCAAATTGTAACTTAGGAGTCAGCCAGGTGTATGAATTCTTCTGATACACTGCTGGATTTCAGACATGAAGGTGCTAGCCTTGACATTCACCATGGTCTAAATGTTTGGATGTCTCTGAAAAGATGAAGCCTGACATCAAGAACAGTTTTTCAAACCTTGGACATAACCATGAAGGACTTTTGACTGGAGCTGGTGTTCTCAGGACATGTAACAACCTCTCTGAACAGCAAAGCCTTCCATTGCAAAGAACCCTTGAAAACTTGGGTGAAAAGTAGAAGCATGTAGAAATTCGTCATCAAATTGGTAGGACTGTCTGGATGTTTGTGATGGTTAGTTTTAACTGTCACTTGACACAGTTTTATTTGTGCGAGTGTATTGCCTGCATGTATGTAAGTGCACCTGTGTCATACAATACCCACAGAGGTAAGAAGACGGCGTCAGATCCTCCAGAGTCAAGTTATGGATGGTTGTTAGCTGACATATGGGTTCTGGGAACCAATGCTAGGTCCTCTACAAGAGCAGCTGGTGCTCTTAACCACCAAGTCATCTCTCAAGCACCCTTAAGTTACTTTTTGTCAGGATATTTTATCACAACAGAAATTAATTTAGGACAATATTCTCATGGAACTGACATATAACCAAATTAGTAACACTATGAAGTACTCCTATGCCCATGAAACCATAGAAATGGGATACAATTTTAATGGCTCACAGCTCTGATGAAAGAGTAAATATGTAGACAAATGGTTAAAAGTGACTATTAACAAGGTGATGATGATCAAAAATTTAGGTGGGAAATTTTGTTATAGCATTTTTTTGCAGCTACAATTTTTTTTTAGCTATGAAATTTTATGTGTTTTAGGTGGAAAGAAATAGGGAAGGCAATTTGGAAATAGAGCCAGTCTCAAGAGAAGAAACATGATATGTAAACTGGGCATAATAGATGAGAAGAGTTCAAGAAGTCACAGCCAAATCCAGGGATGTTGAGAAACAGCCCAACTTTCGGAGCTCCTCATTCACTCTACACCCAAGTGCTGAGGTGGAAGTTGAGTGAAGGGAGGACTTTTAAGTGCTACATGCAATTGTTGAGTGACCTGCAGACTTATAAAAATGACTTTAGAGCTCAGCAACTTAGAACAGCAGTGAGAAGGGAGGAAGACAGGCAATTGGCTCTCAAAAGTCATCTGGCATGGGGTTATATTTGCTGTTCTAAGAATCTTGGTGTACACTTGGAATGGTTCGTTATGAAAAGCATTGAAGTTTGGTTCTGTGGAACTCAAAATCATCTTAGGTGTTGCTTATTTATAGCCCAATCTTTTGTGTATGCTGAATGCTGATCCTGTCTCTTATATGTAGTAACAGCATGGTTCTCATTTTCAGAGAGTTTTAATCGCAAAAGAATTTTTTCTGGGGCCTGAGGAGATGGCTCAGCTATTGAGAGCACTGGGTGCTCTTGTAGAGGACCTACACCAGTTCCCAGTGCCCACATGATGGCTAACAACCATCTGTAACTCCAGTTCAAGGGGATCCAACTCTCTGTTCTGGCCTCCGCAGTCATTGCATGCTCTTGGTACACTTACATGCAGACAAAACATTCATACACATAAAATAAATAGAATTAAAAGTCTTTCTGGTAGATTTTCAAGGTACATCTATTTTTATGACCCTTTTTGTTATTCTGTTTATATTCTCACCTAAAAGAATTTTTGACCCTTCTTCCCAAGGAATGTGCATTCTTTGCTCTTTAATTGCTTTCTTTACTGCGTGCTTATAACCAATGGATTCACCATCTTCTGGGGAGCCTTGTCCAGTTTTTCAGTGTTTTTTTTTTTAAATTACATTTGTACTTTTTATGTATATGAGTGTTTTGCCTGTATCTATGTAAGTACTACATGTGTATACCGTGTCCATAGAGACCAGAAGAAGGTATCAGATCTGCTGGAGTTAATGGACAGTTGTTAACCACCGTGTGTGCTGGGAACTGAACCCAGGTCCTCTGGAAAAATAGTCAGTGCTCTTAACCGCTGAGCCGTATCACCAGACTCCTCAATGTTCTTGTTAGAGGAGAGCTTTTCAGATCATCATGACACCCGAGGTGCTGTCTGACCTAAGTGGAGTAGAACATGATGTCGCCTTCTTTGAGAAAATCTCTGTGGCTTTCTTCTAAGTTCAGCTAATTGTGTTTGGCAGCCATATCACTTGATCAACTCATGTTGACCATGTGGCCCACAGTATGATGTTAGCTACAGATGTTTTATAGATAAGGTGCTTCTTTTATATTCCCAATGTGCTTAGAATATTTATCAAATACTAACGATAAGTTTATTAAATGCTTTTTCAATTACTGAAGTAAGCATATAATTCTTTTTCTTTATCCTGTCAATGAGGCAAACCTCACTGATGCATTTTACAAATGTTAAAACAGCATTGCAGACCTGGAATGAATCCAGTTCAGTTTTAATGTACTGTCTAATTTATGTATTGTTGGATTCCTCTTGCATGTATTTTGTTTCCAATTTTTGCTTCTAACCTCATGAGTAATACACACCTAAATTTTCCTCTCCTCTGATATCTTTGTCAGATTTGAATATTAGGGCCATGCAGGACACACAAAAATTAGGGAGAGAGTATTCTATTTCATTCGTCTGAAGAAGCTGGTATGCTAATTCTTTCTCATGTGTTCAGTAGATTTTGCTAATGGCCCATCTAGTCCCAGGGGTTGGGGGATTTTTTTCAGTTATTATTCAAGCTTGAAAAATGACAGAATTAATTTTTCCAGTAACTATAGTTTTTAAGATACTTTATAATATATCAATAATATTTGTTCTGATTTCATTATTTCTTTCTTCTTTGGGGGTTGAATTAGAACTGTTTTTCTAGTTAGCTTAGATAAATGTTGAGCAATTATTTTCAACTTTTGTTTTTATCATACATATGCATTTTTCCTCTGAGTATATTATATATTCATTACTACTCTGTTCAAAAGATTTTCTAGTTTCCATTGTGATATCTTTGATTATCTTGATTCTGTGTGTGTGTGTGTGTGTGTACACCATGGCATGTGTGCAGAGTTCTAAGGACAACTTTCAGCTCTTTCCACCATGCCACCATGTGGGTACAGGTTAGGGCTGTGTTGAAATCTTCCACTTGATCTGTTTAGTTCTCTTTATAGATCTTTCCATTTCTATGTATTATTTGGACATAATAATTATTTATCACATAAACTTTTATATTGTTATTCCGATATCATGATATCATTAAGAAATGTCTCCCTTTATTGCTAAAAATAAGGTTTTTTTTTTTGGAGACTTGTGTCCTAGACTGGCCTCAAACTCTCTACGTAGCTAAGGGTGAGCTTGAACTTCAAATTCTCCTGCCTCCAACTCCAAAGTGCTGTAATTTCATGTGAGTGATATCATATTTTATTTATGCAGTGCTGGGTATTAAATCCAAAGCTTTGCAGACGTTGGGCAAGCACTCTACCCACTGAGCTATACCCCCATCTCTAGCCCCCTAGTGATAATTTTGCCTTTAGTTCTATAATTCTATTCCATGTGATAGTCATGCAGTTTTACATTTTTAGTTGTTGTTAGCTTAGCAGAGTATTTTTAGTTACTTTTCTCATTGTGTGACAAAATACCCAACAAAAACAACTTAAGGAATAAAGGTTTTGTTTGGACTTGAAGTCTGAGCATGCCGTCCATCTTGATGGAAAAGGCATGGTGTCTAGAGCAGCTCTGTCAGTGGCAGCAGGAGCATGAATCCCTGGTTGCATTGTGTCTGCAGTAAGGAAACCGAGAGAAAGGCATGTTGGTGCTCGGCTTGCTGTTTCCTTTCTTCAGTCCCAGACTATAAACTATGGGATAGTGCCATTTTCAGGGCAGATGTTCCTTCTCAGTTAGACCTCTCTGGAAATACCCTCACAGTTATACACAGAAGTGTGCCTCCTAGGTGGTTCTAAAATCCAGTCAACAATGACCATCATAAAACCACCCCTTGTCAACTTGACAGGCAAACACATTACTTTTAAGCCATTACTTTCTACCCCAGAGGCTCACAGCTACCTCATAATGAAAAATGCATTCAGTCCAACTTCCACAGTCCCCATAATCCTAACAGCTTCAACACTTTTCAAATAGCCATAATTTCTTCTCTTCTCTCAGAAACCAAGTTACAAATTCCCAACATACAAGGTTATAGAATAAACATTCCCTTTTGCAAAGTACAAGGTTTCTCCTTAATTTACTTTAATCTCTTTAACAACAACAGCCTCTTTGTCTGTAACCATAACCCCATTCATTCTCCTTTCCTTGCCAAATGGCATATTTCCATGTTTGCCTGATCCACTTGCTGCTCTCTTCCACTGTAAACTTGTCTAAGACCAGTGATCATTTACCATGCTACAGCTTGAAAGCTCTGCTGTCTTGAACTGCTTTCTCCAAACATATTAGTTCATTACATTTTAATCCAGTCTCACTCAAGGTCTCAGGACATGGGCAGAATGCAGCCATATTCTTTGCCAGAATATAACATAAAAGGGCCCTAGCCCAATACCTGACAGAGTCCATGTTCCCCTTTTAAACTTCATGAGCACGCTGATGTTCTTTTGGCATTGTAGTTTCCAAGGTCCTTCCAGAATGGTCCACTAAATTTTACTTACAGCATTCTAGGACTATTCTAACCTGCCAGTCCAAATTCCTTTCAAATTCTTCCCATAAGCCTGTTCTAATAGCCCATGATCACATCGTCTGGTTTACTATTTCAATGACCCTACTTGTTAGTACCAATTTTCTGCATTTGTTACTTTTCTCATTGTTCTGACAAAGTAGCTGAAGGAAGGGTTTGTTTCAGCTAGGAGTTGGAGGGTGCAGTCCATCATGGCAGTGAAGGTGTTCTAGTGAGGGTGGCTCCCAAGTGGCACCGCCGTGAAGCAGCTAGCCTCACTGCATCTGCAGCCAGGAAGCAGGGAGGAGGCATGCACTCAGTTCATTGTAGTCTTTTTGTTCTCCGACCAACTCCATCCATTCTTCCCTCATTAGTCAGATCTCTTTTAATACAAACTCACAGACATGCCCAGAGGTGTGTCTCTAAGGTGATATAAAATCTAGTCAACAGTGATGGCTAACAATCACGGCAATATCGTTATTCCATTATTTAACTGTCAATTATTTTGTATTTTTATATGTTAGTTATTACTCTTAAAAACAACATGTGGTTTAGTGTTTGCTTAATCCAGTATAATCTTTGCCTTTTTATTATATGATTTAGTTACTTTTCAGTTACAATACATTAATGTTTAAATCTACTGTTTTACATGACTTTCTATTTCCCTACTCTGTTAGTTTTTCACTCCATTCTTATCTTATTTCTATTTCTTCCACCTTTTTCTTTTAGTGGTTTGTAAGTGAAATGATTTCTTTTAGTTCTTAACCCAGAGATGATAATATGTAGCTTTGACTCATAAAAACCTAATGTTCAATTCTGCTTCTGGACAAAATTAAATAACATAAACCAAATGTAATCCCTCACCTGAAAAAAATGAAAATAATATATAACATCAGTGGGGGGAAATAGCTCTCAAGAGCTAACACAAAGAATTAAAACACCTTGATATCTGAAGGGCAAGAACCTAATAAAATAAGCCATGTTTATCTCTTTTACTGACAAAAAAACAAATTCAGACAAGGGAACCTCAGGGAGAGCCTGAGTGTATTTATGTGTTGTGGGAATATCAAAGGAATAGCAAATTACTGGACAATGTAAATCACAGCACTTAAATGTAAATCAGAATTACTTAAAGAGGGAATTCCAGAGATCTGCAAATGGTTTCCCTCAAGTATTCAGTTGAATATCAATCAACACAAGCACATAAGGAAACTGCTCAAGACCAGAAAAAGAATCACCCAACATATTAGAAAAAGTAGTTCTTCCTAAATCTCCAGGGACAGGAATAACGCCTGTTCCCAACAGCCAAAGTGGAAAACACAACGAATCATTAATTGGGTTAGCAGAGGAGACCAACCAACCACAAAAGACTAAACGAATCCAACTGGTTCCAAATAACTTAGCTAAATCCAAAAACAAAGCACAGAAAAATATGTAGGAAGACAAAATATCTAGTAGCTGAAAAGCAAAAGTAGCCGATTGGTATTGAATAAAAAGTTGCAAGGCTACAAAGAAGCAGAACAATTGACTCTGCCATGAAAAGAAAATTCATTCAGTTGAACTTAACTCTGATGTGACAAAATTAATAGAACTGATAGAAATTATGTTTTAAAGTGGTTCTTGTGCTAGAGAAAGATTGTCCTTAAGACATAAACATCCCCTACCTCTATCTGAGGAGCTATGGACAGTTGATGGCTTCTAGGGGAGGGAGAGTCCGTTTTCTTTAAGGGTATAGCTTCTGGACCATGCTCCAGTGGATAGCCCCCACACAAGAGTGTATGGACAGCACAAACTGAACTCAGTGGGTTCTTGACAAAAAGAAAGAGGACATGAAGTTGGCAGGGCATTGGGGTTAGATCTAGGAGGATCTAGGGGTTAGATCTAAGAGGATCTAGGGCTTAGATCTAGGAGGATCTAGGGGAAAGTATAGGGAATATAATCAAAATATATTGTACGCATGTATGAAATCTCAAAGACGTAATAAAAATATTATACATTTTAAAATATTTCTTTGTTATTTTTATTTTATGTGTATGAGTGTATTGCCTGCGTGTAAGTAAGTGCACCTGTGTCATGCAATGCCTATGGAGAACAGAAAAAGCTGTCAGATCCACTGGAACTGGAGTTACGGACAGTTGTTAGCTGCCTTGTGGGTGCTGGGATTCAAACCCAGGTTTTCTTCAAGAACAACCAATGTTCTTAACCACTGAACCATCTCTCCAGCCCCGAGAAGTAATAAAAATATTATATTTTTTAAAATAATACTTGGTGTGGATTATAGCTCATCAGTAGAGCACTTGACCAGCATGTGCAGGTACTGCTTCAGTCAGCAGTGCCAAATAAAGAAATAAAAACAGCCAGGCATGGTGGCATAAGCCTTTAATCCCAGAACTCACTCGGGAGGCAAAGGCTGGTGTATCTCTGTGAGTTCAAGACCAGCTTGGTCTACATACCCTGTCTCAAAAAAACCAAAAAAAAAAAAAAAAGATAAATGAGACAAATTAAATTTCTACAAGTAAAAATAGGTTATTTTGAGATAAATATACACTATATCAGACTAATGGCAGAGTAGACACTGCAGAAGAAAACATAAGTCAATCTGAAGCTCTAATAATGAAAGAGAAAAAAGTGACAAAATACTACAGATGATGATCAATGTACAGTGGACTTTGGAAAAAAATTTGTGTCAAATATACATGAAGTTGGAATTTCTAAATAAGAGAAAACGTTCACCCCCAAAATTTAATGAAAACTACTAACCTGCAGGGTAGTTTTTTTTTGTTGTTTGTTTGTTTTGAGATAGGGTCTCCTTGTAGCCCTAACGAGCTGGAGCTCACTTTATAGGCCAGGCTGGTCTTGAAACTCAATAGAAAACCAATACAACAAATATAAAGACAGTAAGCTCACACCCAGCATAATCACATTGCAATTTGAGTGTTAAAGAGAAACTCTGAAAAGCAAGGAAGAACAGAGAAACAAAGCTAAAGATGTTTAAAGTTTCCTCCTTGATAACAATGCTAAGTTCAAGGCTCTGGCTTCAAATTCCAGCCCAGCACAAAATACATATATGCCAAAGAAGGTTTTTCAAGTGGAAGGAATACAACAGATTAAAACCTGTTATTTTATTTCACAAAGAAAAGATAGAAGAATCAGAAATAACTATGTGAGTAAACATAAACACTTATTTCACATACTTAAGTATAACTGCATAAAGCAAAATTAGTAACAATATGTTTTAGGATTCACCATATATGTAAAAATAAAACATATGGCAGCAATAATCAAAAGCTAAAACAGGAGAAAGGTCCATATACGTCTGTGCGAAGAGACTGGTCTGGTATCTCTAGGTTCTAGGAACCAGAAGAATAAGAGAACAAAGAGCCAAAGCTGCAGTTAATGGGCCAACCAAAAAGGAGGAAATGGAACTTTTTAAATTCAAAAGGCTATTAAAAGAGAGAAAATAAAAAGCAGATGGGACAGAACCAAATTCATAGTCCTTTGAACTGCAGAATCACATATTCAATGACCTCAAAAGGCCAGTTTTTGGTTTTCTAATGTTCTGCTGTCAAAAATTTACTAATAATTTTTAAGCAAGAGAGACACATTCAAATTAAGCTGGGTCCTGAAAATTATGTTAGCCATCCCTTTCTATTTGTCCCACTTAAGTCAAGCTAAAAGACAAATAGCAAGATGGTAGATTTAAATCAAACCACATTACTAATAACATTAAGCATAAATGGCCTAGAAACTCCAATTTAAAGGCGTATATTGTCAGGTTGAGTTCAAAAGCAAGACACAATCATTTACTACCTGCAAGAAATAAACTCTTTATGTAATGCTACAAAGAAATGAGAAAAGATGAGCAATATAATATGAATAAAAAGAAGTTTAGATTGGGTGTGCTAACATTAGACAGACAAATGGGGTTTCAAAGAAGAAGTATTACCAGAGAAAAAGATTATCTCATAATGATAAATAGCCACCTTGCCAAGGGACATAATAACTTAAATTTGAATGCACTTAATGAAATAATTTTAAAATACATGAAACAAAGGCTGGTAATATGTGATAAGAATAAGCTTATGACTTTAATCAGATTTCAGTCAGAGATAATTAGAAGTAGCAGTAGACAGAATTAGTGTGGATAGAGATGAATAAATGATGCAAGCAATGTACCTGACATCTGTGAAATACTCTACCGAGCTACAGAATACACATTCTTTTCAAGTGCACATGGAACATTTGCTGTCACAAGACTAAATGTTGGGTAATAAAAAATTATAAATAGGTGCTGAAAAGATGACTCAGTGGTTAAGAGTACTGGCTGCTCTTGTAGAGAACTAGGGTTTGGTTGCCAACACTCGCATGGCTAATAACTGTTCAGTTTTAGGGGGATCTAATATAGACGGACTTATATACACACAGGCAAAACACTTATACACATATAATAAATATAAATAAATAAATAAATAATTTATAAATACATTTCAAACTGTTTTAAGTCATATATATGCAAGTATCTCTGTGATATGCTGACTTATAATCCTACTGTGATCAAATAATATATACATTTTACTTTACTTTCTTTATCAGATCTATCCATCTACACAATAGGGAGAATTTTTTAACTGAAAACATAGGTCAGCAACAAACCCAGACTCTTTCAACTAAATTTCAGGTCTTGAGACAAGGCAAATCAAAGATGGTGTCAGTGCCAAGTTTTTTTTTTTCAACTTCTTTTTTCCTTTATGTGTGTCTAGGTTCACATGCATATATGTTTTCACATGTGCATGGAGGTCTCTTGCCTTATTTATTTAGGTGTTCTCCATCTTGCTTTTTGAGACAAGGTCTCTCACTGAACCTGGAGCTCACCAATTCATCTAGACTGGCTGTCCAACAGGTCCCCTGGATCTTCCTGTGGCCACAATCCAGTGCCAGGATTGTACAAACATGCTGTTGTGACCAACGTGTTTTGTGTGTGCTGAAGATCAAGCTCAGGTTCTCAGGCTTATTTCATAAGCCTTTCACTGTTTGAACCATTCCCCCACTCCCTTTCCTTTCAAATGTGTAAATTGTCAGGGCACTCACCCAAATTGGCTCCCCAAGTGACTACTTTTTCTCCTGACCAACCTTTCATATCAACAAATACACTCAGGACCACAAGACTCCTTCTCCAAACCAAAGCTCCTTAAATGGTGGATCATGACCCCATAAGGGATTATGTAATGAAATGTGGGGTCACAGATAACTTAGGCAACCAGTAAAATGTTTCTAAATACACAGTGACCAAAATTCAATTCAAAATCAAAAGTGTAAAGAATCTGAAATGTTGTTGGTAGTGTTTGCCTCTGTTACAGTGAGCATCTTCACTTCTGCCTTGATTCTGAACACAGCATGTGCACTTCTCACTGTGCATTCTCTGATGTCACTCAATACCAACAAACACTGCCTGAATACCTCAGCACAGATTCAAGATCACTGTGATGAATTACAGTGGTTTACTGTATACACAAAATTTTCAGTTTATAGAAACATAATTCAATGACCAAACAGATACTTTTAATATTCTCTGCCGTTATTCCTCAGTGTGTAAGAATCAATTTAGTATATATTTGGATTGTTTTAGATAATTAAGCACATCTTTTCAATATGTGATTTTTCTCATTTTTAATGTATGGTAAAATTATATGTACTCCAAAAATTGTTTTAAAGTAATCTTTTTATGATTTAGTATCAGTAAATGTTTTATCTGTATACATATTTTGTTTACCCTTATACCTGGAGTTGTATAAAAATTTCTAAGATGAGGGACTGGAGGTATAGCTCAGTAGTTAAAAGCATTGGCTGCTCTTGCAGAAGATGGGGATTCCAATTAACATGGCTAACAAACATCATTAACTCCAGTTCCAGATAAGATCGCAAATAGAAAAACATTAAGCCCTTCTCTGTGGGTGGGCTGTATGGGGTGCAGATATGGAAGGGGGATCTAAATATGATTAAGATGTATTATATAAAATCCATAAAAATTCAACAAAAATTTTCTTTAAAATGTCAAACACACACACACACACACACAAAATCCCTGTCTAGATTTAGAACTCTTTCTACGTCGTATCTCTGAAATCAGTCAATATTTTGTAGCTATTTTTGCTCCTAGAAATTTAAATTATTTTGTTCCTAGTTTTCAGCTGTTTTAATAGAAACTGTAGTTAACATGAATTAGATAACTCTCACCAGAAGTATAACTCTTCATCCCATCATGAGAACATTCAGATCCCTATTTCATCCCCATCACTCCACTCAAACAGCTCTTCTCAAGGCCACTGCTGATTCCAAACTGGCAGTTCCAATGACCAATTATTAGTACTCATGACCTTTCAGCAAAATCTGGCATTAATGGTCAGAACTTCCTGTATTCATGTAGTTTCTGAGACATGTCAGTCGTCTGGCTTTCCTCTCCTTCAGTTTGGTGCTCCTTCCCAAGTCCTATGCCAGAATCTCTTTCTTGAACTATACCCTGTGTATCTGTATGAGCGACGCTAAATCTCTCCAAAATCTCCTTTCTCTGTCCTGACGTCTTAAGTGGTGGTCTACCAGTTCAAATAACACAGACCCACATCTTCATTGTCAAATACTATGACTCAAATCCTAAACCTAAAATCCCAGAGACATTTACCTTTCTTCTTAAAAATTCTCTAAGCCTTATACTTTGGCTAGTTTGATTTCAGAGAGTAGTATGAAGCCACGAAGATGGCTCAGCAGTTAAAAGCGCTTGCCTCCAAGCCTGACAATCCACACGGTGGAAGGAGAGAAAACACCCCAAGGTTGTCCTCTGACCTTGCATATGCACCATGAACACCCACACACATACACATAAATAAACAAATAAATGTAATAATTTTTGAGAGAATTATATACACAAAATAAAATTATTTAAATGATCTTGACATTCGTGGGTGTTTTTACTTGAAATAAAAGAATAAGAAGTCATGCTTAGAGAAATGAAGGGTAAGGAATTTACTACAGGTTTGGAGTTTTCACCTGACTGTTATAAGCCAGTGTTACCCACGGAACATTTCTTTTAGAGAATCTAAAATGTCTCTTGACACTAATGTGCGAAACTGAATTCCTGAGAGTCCTACTCTCTCCCAATTGAAATGTTTCTCCTTAATAGTATTCCTCTTTATCAAATACTACCATTCATCCTGATTTTTATACCCTAAGCCCTGTTGTCATTACAGAATTTCTAAGCTTATGGCTTTGGTCAGTTTTGCACACATTTTGACTTCCGTCTTCATTCATTGCTCTGTTCCACCCTCTTGCTTTTCCTCTTTTTTATTGTTTTACTTTTTTATATTTTATTTATTATTTTTATGTGTATGAGTGTATTGCCTGTAGGTATGTGAGTGAACCCATGTCATGCAATGCCACGGAGGTCAGAAGAGGGCTTCGGATTCCTCTGGAAGTGGAGGTAAGGACGGTTCATAGCCGCCATGTGGGTGCTGTGAATTGAACCCGGGTCTTCTGCAGTCAGTACCCTTAACCGCTGAGCCATCTCTTCAGCCCCGTTTATTGTTTTATTTTTCTACTTTATTTTGTGTATATGTGTGTGTGTGTGTGTGTGTGTGTGTGTGTGTGCTTGGATATGTGCACATGAACACAGGCGTCCAAAGAGGCCAGAAGAAAGCATTGGATCCCTTGGAGCTGGAGTTGGTTTTGAACTGCCTGACATGGGAACCAAACTCAGGTCTTCTGTGAGCACCATATGAGTTCTTATCTCTCCAGTCCCTCTCCCCTTTTCTGAGGCTCAGAGGTGAACATGTGCATCCTCTTCCCCACACTCCACTCATCTCATGTGCGTTATCTCTACTTTGTCTCCCATACTTCTTTTCTGCTGGCTTTTCTGGTTCTGTTATCTTCTTTTTGTCTGTGTCTAATGTGCTCCTAAGAATAAGTTGCATTGCCATTCATTTTAATTGGCTTAGTTTTAGCATTAGACTTTCATGTTACCACATCTACTTAACCTCACCATACTGTTCTCTCTCTGTTAGCATATGGCTATGTTCTCTATTTGTTAACAGTTGGCTTTTTAAAAAACCAATGTCTGGGACTGGAGAAATGGCTCAGCAGTTAAGACCACTGACTGCTCTTGCAGAGGACCCGGGTTTGATTCCCAGGGCCCATATGGTGGCTACAAACCGTCCTTAACTCCAGTTCCAGGGGAATCCAAAGCCCTCTTCTGACCTCTGCAGCATTGTATGGCATGGGTGCACTCA
>NW_008351958.1:2033758-2038005 GCF_000622305.1 Nannospalax galili | reverse complement strand
TAATAATAAAATATTTTAAGATATTTTAAAAAACCAGTCTCATCTTCCAATCACAGCATCCTGAGCAATACTATTCATCTTGTATTTTTCTCCTCATTTTCAATCATTTAGTCAGGATCCCCAACATTTTTCTGTTTTGATTGCCTATGAGACATTTGGAGCTCTAAGTAACTTTTTCTTCTAGGGAACACATTTTAGGACTACTGGGAAGGAGAAGAAAATCATACAGAAATCGGGGTTTGAGCTGATTCTGGTTCTGTTTGCAATCTTTAGAAAATCTACTTAATTTGAAATTCTCTTTTGCTCCTAGGATGTAGCCCTTCTGGGCTTCTAACCAAATGTATGATGAGTTCACCAGGCTCCCACAATCTTGGACCTTGAACTTCTGGTTCTGTCCACGAGGATGCTGTGAGTTCTGTTCAGTTTCTAGGCCTTAGCTGCTGCTTGTAGATCTGTAACTCACCACAGTGGGCTAATCCTCTGCACTTATCATTTTGTTGGGGAAGGAGAGGTATTATGGGAACTTCACACTTTGGCTCTCTTGGTAGCTCTACAAAAGCTTTGCCTCTCTCTCTCTCTCTCTCTCTCTCTCTCTCTCTCTCTCTCTCTCCCTCCCTCTCTCCCCCCCCCCCCCCCCCTCTCACTCTGTCTCTGTTTGTGTGTGGGCGAGATCTATACTTTCTGTGAATGCTACCTGTGCTCACCAGTAAAGGGTCCTCACTCTGGAAATTTGTCTGAAATGTAATGAAGTCCAGAGTTAGACACAACTCCCCTCTTTCAAATCAAGATTGTGTGCATTATCTAAAGCTCCTTCACCAAAGGTTTAGTAATATCAGTAGCCTGCCTAAAAATACCTCAGAGGATACAAATCTAAAAAGTTCTCCCTGGAAAGTTGTACTTCTGCATGTTGCTTTCTTTATTTCTAAAAAATAAAGGAAATCCCTGTCTGCATGTTTCAGCTCCCTGGCTGCTTGCCCCCCCTCCCCCCGACAATACATCCCTCTCCACTGTCTAACCACACTGATAGAAGACAGGCCCAAATCGAGTATTTCAAAAATTCACTCTAGAATTTCACCTTCCAGGTCTGGAATGTGAACAGAGAAAGGGATAGAGCTCTCTCTCTCTCTCTCTCTCTCTCTCTCTCTCTCTCTCTCTCTCTCTCCCTTCCTCCCTCCCCCCTCCCTCCCTCTTCTCACTCTCTGTATATGTGTGTATGGGGGGCATACATACAACAGGGTACAAGTGTCAAAGTCAGAAGACAACTTCAGGTAATAGCCTTTGCCTCCCCTTTCACTTATCTGAGGCAGCATCTTCTTGTTGTTTGCTGCCCTGCTGGGTATAAGAGGCTAGTTGGCCTGTGAACTTCAGGGAATTCTCCCATCCCCACCTCCCATCTCAACATAGGAAAGTTAGGTAGCTGGACAGATCTTAGGCCTAGGTCTAGGAAGTTATTGAGGATTCACTCCTCTCTACTTCCCTGTTACCAGTAGAAATGGGAAATGTCAAAATTGCCCCTTTAAGATTTAAATGATAAAGTAGAGGTATTTTGGCTCTGATGAGGTTTCTTAAGGCAAAGCTACTTCAGTCTGGTGAAAAGAATAGAATCTAAGTCCTACCTCTAGCCCTGGGTGGAGACCTCACATTCTAAGCTACCCTAAACATTGCCTACTATTGTCTTCAAGAGTTAATCCAGCTGGGCCTGTCAATCACATGGCCAGGAGTCCATCCCTCTCCCCTGCCCCTAAAGAAATCTGATTCATCTGAAGACCTGCTAAGGAGATGCATGAACTAATTATAACCTTAATACCATAATGTGCTTATTCTTCGAAGAAGCCCCTTCTTCAGTGCAGCCTCTTGCAAAGCTTCCATCACAGAGCACTGCAGATCATGCCCACTTTTCTGAGTCCTACGTGAGAAAAGCATAACTGAGATATAAAGAGGAAAAGAAGACGGTCTGCTTTCCTGGAGTATGTCTCACGAAGCATGTCTACAGCCCTGTAAGTTGCTGCGTTAGGGGTGGTGATTCTGGACAGGGAAAAAGCACATTATCTCACTAAAGCACTAATTATTCCACCTATCTCTTTAGAATGGCTTAAGGCGAGCTTGCCTTCCTACGGATGGTCCTGTGGCCAGGGGACCACTCAGGCCAGAGATTCTATTCTGTTGACCAGAGTTTTCTCTTTGTTGTTTCTGTGACAACAGGAACACTGGGTTTATGGATTTATGTTACTCTTCCTGGCTTTACCTGGTTCTAGAGATTTGAACTCAGATCCTTACACTTGTGGATCAAGTGCTTTACCCACTGAAGCATCTCCCTCCTCATATACTATATTTTAAAAAACATTTTATCAAGTTTTTTCTAGTTCCCAGTGCAAGTCTCTAATGCATTCTAGCTACAGCAGAGTCCATTGGAATGACTCTTTATTGTCGTTCTTTGCTTTATATCACACTCATGTATGAGCTACCTGAGAGCCCGGTGAGTTTTCTCTTTTAAATCAGCACCATCTCCCCCTTTTCTACTCTCCGTAGCCTTCTAAGTGGCAGAGGACTTAGATATCCATGAAAAAGCAGGCTTAATTTTGAAAGAATAAAGAAGGAGCACATGATTATAGATAAATGTCCTCTGCTTATTTGTATTAAGGCAAAAACCTGAGAAGATTCCTCTCTGACCTCTCCTATTTTCTCCAGAACTCAGGAGGTAAGGCAACCTGCTGCAGAAGAGGCACAGTAAAAATTTAGAGATTTAAAGACTATGAGAAAGTGATTTTAAGAAAAAAACAAGGAAGTATTGTTGAGACTGTATTTGAGTCTAGTCAGGACTGTGGTAGAATAAGTCACGACAACACACAGGAAATATACACTTGGACTTACCAAGCTTTGTGATTTGTAAATACAGTCAAAAGACAGGGGTGGAAGCTATTCAAGATATTTACTGGAACGATGGCCTAAAAGCTCTATTTAGATTCAAAATAAGTGAAGAAAATGAAGGCTGGTACATTCACATAAACTGGAAAGGACAGAGACATACAGGTCTCCAGAAAGGTGAAAGCAATAGCTAAGAGGGTACCAAAGCTGACCTGCTAAAGCTGACAATGAGAGGCCAGCTCCAGGTAGTGACAGTGACTGAAGTGAGACCAAGACTGACAGAAGTGCAGTGAGTCCGTCAGGAAGAGACACAGGTGATGGGAGCCCTGGTGAGGGCAGACAGAACTGGGCAGTTAAGATGTGAATGCAAATTGGCTCATGTTTTTGATCACTCGGTCTCAACTGGTGGCACTGTTTTGGAAGATTGTGGAACCTTTAAAAGATGGAGTCTTGCTGGAGAAGGAAGGTCACTGGAGGACCATCTTCAGGTTTTATAGTCTGGTCCCACTTTCTGTTCTCTCTTTCCCTGACTGTGGATGCAACCTGACCAGCTCTCTCACTCTCCTACAGCCATGTTTTTCCCACCACGATGTATTCCCTCAATCCACGAATCAAAATAAACCTATCCCTCCCCCTTAGTTGCTCCTTGTCAAACATTTGTCAACAGTGAGAAAATTAACTGATGCACCTCTACAGAAATGCAATGTGACTCAGGAACTGGAGTGGAAAAGACTGTATAGCCAGTGTCTATCCCTGGCTGTCAAATTAGGAGAAGAAAGGCTTAGAGATGAATGGCTGAGGGAGCAGGGGGAGGGGGGAGGCTAAAGAAGGACAGAACTGGTCTGAGTACAGTACAAAGTTGAAAAATCACCCTTAGTTCCTAAATAGTGTGGGGTCATAGAAGATGGGCACCTATCACATGTGAGGACTCCACAAAGGTAGCTTCTTAGCTCCCCAAGTTTCAAAGCTGGACCAAGGAAAGGCAGCAGAAGGGAAGACTGAAGGTGACATGTTTGTAATAGACAAACTTCACCTCTCCCTACAACAGTGAGATACTGGGAAAATAGGATTTTCATGAAATATTAATATTGTGTAGACAAGAGGCATAATAAAACTTCTTATTTATTTTCTCTATGATGATCTTAGTTTGTGGTATTGAATAGCATTTCAATATAAAAAATGCTCATATTAAGAAACTAACAGAATAGACATTATTAGATACTATTTCTTAAGAATTTGAAATAAAGTACCAGTAATAAAGACATTGTTAAATGTGAAGAGCTGCTCATTTGGTTAAAGGGGTAGCAGATAGATGATTGATGATAGACAGACAGATAGATAGATAGATAGATAGATAGATAGATAGATAGATAGATAGATAG
>NW_008351958.1:2006271-2033627 GCF_000622305.1 Nannospalax galili | reverse complement strand
ATAGATAGATAGATAGATAGATAGATAGATAGATAGACAGACAGATAGATAGATAACAATCGAATGCTGTGATTTCTGTCAGTAGTGTACCAATAAAGTTTTTATTTTTTTTTAGTTAAAAAAATTGTATGACTATTCCAGGCATACCTTCCAATGAGATAGAACATGTTTTGTTTTGTTTTTTTCTATAAAAATTTGGAATTAAGAAATAATTTCATTTACTTATGGCTGAGTTATCCAGAGAGCCCCAAACTACCCAGAAATATCTTGATAATTATTCTTTCATTTAACAGATACTTACTGAATACATGGTAAGTACAAGCATTGTAATGTAATAATTACATGATTTTCATAATCCTTTAGATTGTCTATGGACAGTCTGAGATCATTTACTGAAAAAGCACAACTGGCCATGTAATCTGACCCAGAGAACAGCAAGTAGTCTAAAATAATTTGGATTTCAGACAATTCTTTAATTAGAAAAATTAAGAGTTTTAAATCCCTTGCATTTCTGTTTTTGATGTTCTTTTAATCAATTTTGATATTAATTGATAATAAAAATTATGGCTTTTTATGAAACCACCAACTTATTCCATAATCTACAGAATTAAGTCTTAAGTCTTTAGGCTGATTAATACATACGCTTATAGCTGGGGAAACAGACCTTCCTTTCATTCTGCCACAATTCCCTGTTTGGTACAACATGCTTAGAAGCATCTTTGCTTAGAAAATAAAACACAATGAGATTACTTAGACATAAATGAACTGAAAACAGAACAGTTTTCATTGCAAAAGAAATAAAGAAATAAAATATAAAGGCACTGAATATGGATTTCTAGCATTAAAACATCCAAGTTATATTTTTCGACCCATGACTAATTATGGATTCTCTAGAAGTTCTCTTGTGTTACTTTTTAATCAATTATTTAAAAACAAAGGCAACATTGATTAATGGGAACTTGGGTTTTCAAGCAGATTTTTGTGTGTGTAGTGACATATGATATTTATCTGCAGAATCAGTAAAAGCTATTAGCTTTGGTTCTACCGCAGAGAGACAGCAGCATGCTATGCCTGCTATCCAGAAAAAACACTAAAATGGTTTAACGAGCAAATTTCATTGTACCCTCAGGGGTGATTTTTAGCCAAGATCACTCCAAGTATGCTATAACAAAGGTCAAGATGTAAAGAACACAGAAGTACTCTCCAAAGTGCCTTGATCTTTCCTTGGTGACTTACAGTGTGATTGTCACCCACAACATTCTCAACTGACAGTCTTATCTTTAAGTCTATAAGTATTATTTTATATTTTCTTTCACTTGTTTTTTCCTATTGGCATTTATAAGTTGTTGCACAAAATTTATATGCACTATATGCATGTGCAATGGATTTTAAAAGAAAGGCTTGTCTTAAAATTGCTTTTTAGAATTAAATCTGTTTGAGTCGATTGTGATCGTATTCAAGGCAATGAAGTGATTTTGCTGTTTCTGAAGTTAAGGATTACTCTCAGATCTCTGACATTAAGAATTTGGAATGACTAAATGATAGTCATATCACTAAATGTTTGTCCATTAATAATTCTTACGTTCCATAAAATGAAGATGTTATTTTGAGAAATTTAATTGCTAATAATATCTTTTAAATATACCAATATGGAGTTAGGAGTGGATATAAACTCATTTTATAGACAAAGAACCTGAAGATTAGATGTAAATTTATAAGCAAAGCCTGCTGATGCACACATGCCATCCTAGCACTGGGAGGTGGAAGCAGGAGGACCAGCAGTTCAAGACCAGCCTAAGCTACAAACAAACAAGCAAACAAAAAGTCAACAAAATAACAAATAAATGTAACTTCACAAACTGTTGAGGGGAGACAAGGAATACAGATCCAAGCTTCTGTAATATGCAAAATAGAAATATGTTATTTGGTGGTTTGATTTTTTTAAGGGATCAGAAAGACAAGAAAAGTTCAGAACTACTGTTCATGTTTTTCTCTTTTACAAATAGCTATAATCCTGTTGACACTTATTGAAGACTTTTATACTGTGCAAAGGTTTCTTTGAGATGCTTGTTCTCCATTACCTAATATAATTCTCACAACATTATATGGTTGTAATCTCATAGCCACTGGACCAATGAAGACCTGCAGGCTGAAGAGATGAAATGACTTACCTTGTCATATAGAGTCAAGAGTCAGACCCATCAGTCTATTGCCAGTGAGCTGTCTTCAACCAGGGCAGCTAAGCTACTTAGATGAGGCCACAAATGGTGTCAAAGACCTGAGCTTTCATCACCACTATTTTTCAGATGGAGAAATAGAGGGCCTCATGCAAAATCAGGGCTTTGCTTGAGTTCAAAACAAAGCCTTTTCCCTGGAACTATCCTGCTACCTTCCATGCCTCCTTAAATTTCATTTATTTTAATAACCAATGTGCTTCAATTTTCCCATTGTATAAGCTAACATTTTTTTCTTCCCACTGAAAGGAATTTTTCAAGCTTCAAACTAAAAATCTTTTTTTTTTTTTTTGTGGTCTTTTTGAGACAGGGTCTCCCTGTAGCTCCAGCTGTCCTGGAACTCACTATGTAGACCAGGCTGGCCTTGAACTCACAGAGATCCTCCTGCCTCTGCCTCCTGAGTGCTGGGATTAAAGGTGTACACTACCACACCCAGCCTCAAAATATTTTTAAGGAGTTATGCTCAAATATTATGAAATAGCCTGCTCCTGCTCCTATCTGTCTCCATGAGACCTTCTGACTGTTGTCATCAGTACCTGGCAGGATGTATATGTGGAAGATGTATACATGAAAGAGAATGTAATCACGAGAGAAATGAGATCATTTTGACTGGGTCTGTCTCCCTGTTTGCTATTCCAGATCTGTATTTGCCTATCATTCACCTATTTTAAATTTTTTGTTTACTAATTTTATGTGTATAAGTGTATTGCCTGCATGTATGTAAGTGCACCTGTGTCATGCAATGTCCATAGAGATCAGAAGGGGACTTTGGATTACCTGGAACTGGAGTTAAGGATGGTTGTTAGCCTCTATATGGGTGCTGGGAACCAAAGCCGAGTCCTCTGCAAGAGCAACCAGTGCTCTTAACTGCTGAGCCATCTCTCCAGGCCCCATTCATTTATTTTAACAAAGTACTTATAGTGCTGGGAACCCTAAACCAGGGTGGGAATTCTTAGACACTGAAATTGCCTGAAGAGGTGTTTTTAAGTATTTTCTGTACGCTTTTGAGATTTGTACGGAAGTCCATAGTCTTGATGTTTTATCATTTGCCAATAAAATACCTATACACTGATGTCTAGATGGGGCGTCAGTTAAACAGCTCTTCTGAGACTCAGTCTCTTCATAAAACAGGATTAATTGATCAAAGCCTTAAGCCAGGAGGTTGCTTTGAGGATTAAATGAATTCATTCATATGGCAAGTCTTAGGTCTCAGAATCCATATGAAGAGCTCGGTAATCAGATGAGCAAATTACAATTTTTAAAAATGTTTCTACATTTTATTATTTATCTGTTTTATTTATTACTATTGTTTGTGTGTGTGTGTGTGTGTGTGCATGTGTGTGTGTGTGTGTGTGTGTGTGTGTATGTGAAGGTACTGGAGCATATGGAAGTCAGAGAATAACTTGTGTTAGGTTATGATTTCCCTCCATGTGGGTCCCACAGATTGGAGTCAGGTCTTCAGGCTTGGCAACAAGCACCTTTACCCACTAAGCCACCTCACCAGCCCATCATCGCAATTTTATGATGCTAATATTATAAGTATTTAAACACATAAACATATACATCAGTGCTGAAAATGATTTTCTACTTGTCCAGCATTCCTTTTTAGTAATATATTCATGGTAAATCTAAGTTTCTTGTACACAAATTACATACCCTCGCTGGTTTCAATCTTTTTGAATTTGAAATTGGAGAAATGCTGAAGTGCACTAGAGGTGACTCATCACACACACATACTCACAGGCACACACACTGCACACAGGCACACACACTGGCACACACATGAAGGCTTTCTGAAACCAACAAAATAGAAGCTCTTACTACTAAGAAATGACAGAAACCTTGAGAAGAGACATTTAATGTGATTTCGTCTTGTATATTTTCTCGCTCTTTTAGTCTACCTTACACTGAAGGAATGGCTATTGTTCCCTTTCATATAAAAGAAACTTGAATCAGATGACTAACACAGTGTAACGCCATCCAGAAAAATTTAGGTAGATAAAATACAGCATGTTTTCTATAATGGGAGGAAATAATATTTTTAGAAAAGCAAACCGAATACAGATTTTAGGCTCAAGAATATTAGCAACAAGTTAATCTTACCTATTGAACAAATGTGACCGACAGCCATAACATTGAGGTAGCTGTCAGAGCTGAGCTCCTAAGACTCCCATGCAGGCTCTCAAAGTTGCCGTAAAGGAAGGCTGTGGTTCCAAAGCAGGCCATATTTAGGTGATTTTTTAAAACATCTGTAATGGAAGTCAGGACGCATAGTTTTGGCAAAAATCTGTTGGCAAAGTGTGTGTACACGTTAATATTTAAACTATGTATGTTTTTGTCTAATGCCATGAAAAACTTCCCTGTAAGTTCCATCATTCCAAACTTTTGTTTTTCTGTAACCCTTGCTTTTATGGCAAATACTATGAACTTTGCTGATGATCATATTAACTGGCAGTGCTTGCATTTTCTCTGCCTGTGAGTCAGTGCCCGCCAGAATATACTCGGTGAGATCTGCCTGCTCCGAAAACACTGTGGGTTGAATGCAAACAAAAGGCAAAGGAAGACAAACATATCCTGAATGATATTAATATGGTGTATCATGGAATCAAGCATAAAAATCTTGCATGTCCATGTGTGTATTGCCTAGATTTGTAGTCCCGAATCAACAGTGTGACTGTTATCTTGCTCCATGGACATTTCATGTTCTGATTTAAAATTTCAAAATGCTTTCCCATGTCAATGACAATCTTAATAGAGTCCAATTAGTTCCACAAGGCACTTTCTGATGCACAAGCCTCTGGCTTGATTGCGGTGAATGGTGGGTATTTCCTGTATTTAAGCCCACATATGGATTGAGTAAGGCAGTGGCAGGGGACTACTGTTTTCCTTCACTACATCTTCATTGCTTTTTTCACAGGCTAAGCCTTTTTTTGTTTTTCCTGGCTCTGTTGTCAAAATACTGACCAAAGTTTTGGCTCATGGTTTCGAACACCAGGCCAAAACAATCCTCTGGAATCTAGTGTGGCAAAACATATTTGAATCTATACATTCACCATTCAACCATGTGCATAATAACCACACCGACTGGGCCCACTCTGTGGTTTAGGAACAACACCGGTTTGTCCCCAGAACAGTTTGATTTAAATGACAAGGTTTTTCAAGCCTGCTCTATCAACATTAAAAAACATTCCAAGGCTTGGTTTCATCACATTTTTTTTCTTGTGGAAAAAAATAATATTAACTGCACTAGGATCATTTTGTTTCTTTTTTTTTAAGGTGAATTTTTTTGTGCATTCTGCCAAATGTCTTTGGAAATGCATTCAAATCAAATCAAAAAGTAGTTAATGCAGTTATTAGGAGTATTTCCCAGGAGTTTACACATAAGAAAGGCTTAAGAACTTCCCTGGAATGTTTCATCATATTTTCCTTTTAGACTAATTCAAAATGATTGATTCCTTTAAATATAAATATCTACCATTTAAAATGATTATTGTCTTTCCGGAAATGCTGTGTTCATTTTTTGTTAAACGTATTTCTTTTTTAAAAAAAATTTTACGTGTATGCATAAATTGCCTGCATGTAGGCAAGTGCACCCATGTCGTGCAATTCCTGCGGAGGTCGGAAGAGGCTGTCAGATCCCCTGGGACTGGAGTTATGGACAGTTGTTAGCCACCATGTGGGTGCTGGGATTTGAACCCAGGTTTTCTGCAAGAACGACCAGTGTTCTTAACTGCTGAGCCACCTCTCTGGCCCTGTTAACTATATTTCATGATACTAAAACATCAAGAGTTGACCTCTCAGCCAACTGAAAATATTACTTGAGAGATAAGAATGCCCACAAGATATTCTAAAGAACTTCACTACCAGGGGCTGGAGATATGGCTCTGTGGTTAAGACCACTGACTGCTCTTGCAAAGGACCCAGGTTCAAATCTCAGTACCCACATGGTGGCTAACAACAATTCATAACTCCAGTTCCAGAGGATCCAACACCTTCTCCTGACCTCCACAGGCATTACACTTACATATATGCAGGCAATACACTCATATACATAAAATAAAAATAATAATAAACAAAATATTGTTTAAAAAGAACTTCACTATCAGGAGATCTTGTTGTTCTTAATTATTCATCCATTTTATTCTCTCCTCTCAACAGTGATTGGGCCCATATCTTAAAATTCTGAACTAATAAATATTTGAATGAATGCTAGCAGCCTTTGTCAAGAAAAACAGATTTTTACTTGCATCTTAAAGTACCTACTCCACTCAAAGATGTTTGCCTTAAACAAGGCTATGCTGGAAATTTTTATAGAATGACATTAAATTTGCCACCTGTATTTTCTCCCAGGTGAATGATAAGAACTAAATTTGTCAAGAAAATGTCATTTGACTTTAAATTAAGTATTAAACCTTTCAATAAAATGTGATTTATAGAAGGGAAGCATTTTACTGGGTTCTCCCTTCCCTCTACTAAAATAAAAAAGACGAATTCCCAAAAAATATAAGCTCTTCTTATTCATTATAAAATGTTATTTATATAAGGGAAACATTTTTCTGGGTTTTTCCTTCTCTCTACTAAAAAAAAACAGACGAATTCTCAACTCTTTTTTTCTCTTTTTTTTCTCTGTTTTTCTCTCTCTCTCTCTCTCTCTCTCTCTCTCTCTCTCTCTTCTGCCTCCTCCTCCTCTTCCTCCTCTTTCTCTTCTTCTTCTTCTTCTTCTTCTTCTTCTTCTTCTTCTTCTTTTTCTTCTTCTTCTTCTTCTTCTTCTTCTTCTTCCTCTTCTTCTTCCTCCTCTTCTTCTTCCTCTGTCTCTCAATCTTCTCTCTCTACCTCCTGACTTATATCTTCAGTAGGTCTGGAAGAATAAGCTTTTCAAAATTTTAATCTTCCTTTTTGAACACAAGGATGATGTTGACTTGGAAATATGACATAGGAGACAGAAGAACTGGGAAAAGAACAGGGTTGAAGCCATGAGGTTTAAATGCTGGTGACATGCTTTGAGCTATCCTATAATATGATGTTTATTTTACTTAGTTCTATCTTTAGACTTAATTGTTCCATTCTCTATCCTCAACTCAATTACCATTTACTAAACTGTGAATTTCCAGAAACAGCAATGTTCCCAGTTAAAAGTACACTGGTACTTTTAGATTCCTGGGCTGCTGAGACCACCTAAAGGCTTGCCTGGGCATTTACGACAAGGGTTTAAGCTTTGAATCAAAGGCAGCACTCACTCTCTAGGGTGTTGTCACTGTGTGATGCCTGTGCCTACCTCAGCAGAGCACACACCTTTACTATGCACTAGGATCCTAGTTGCCAGCTCTCTTCATCTGACTCTATGGAGACTGTGCAACTCAGGACTGAAGCAACATTCTTCTCTCTCTCCCAAAGACACAGACCCTAGGGTAAAGAAGGGAGGGATGGCACTGGCAGTTCCTAACCTAAGAACATGTCTTTGAATTGAAGGAACGGAACCTAATCCAGACCTCAAGCCCCATCCAACAGTCAAAAAAACCAAACAAACCTCAAAAGTGTGTTTGCGAGACTAGCCCTGCATCTCTTGCACTAAAGAGTTGTGTTTTCATAAGCTAAATTGCATAAGCAGTCATCTAATAGGCAATTAAAACCATTTAGCCATTTCCTAGAGAAAATAAAAGAGAAAAGCCACCACTATTTAGAGCAAAGAGCTACAACTGTTATTTGTGGAAAAGGTGCTTTTTTTATTGTTTGTGATATATTTAAATATGGGTCCTAAAAATATTTGATGTTGAGCTTCCAAAAATATTATTAGCTATAAGACTAATAAAGTAATCCTTGAAAGGCTGCAAAATCAAAAGTTATGATATTGTACTATTTTTATGTACACTTTATAACCTATTAAAATTGCATTCTTATTCTATAATAGAACAATATGCATCTGTTTTTAATATTCTCAGGGTAGAGTCAGTAGGCTACTAGTTTTTCTGACCAGTTTCTACAATGGCAGAATAAATATCAGAACTGGTGCAACTTTTATGCCCCCATGCTTTTTTTGTGCAAGATTGGAGATGATGCTGAGTCTGATAATAAGACCCTGTTTTTCACCTCAGGTGACTAGTGTAGGGAGTTAAGTGTTTCCACCAATTAACCATTGGAGATTACAAAGATACAGCCAACAATAGAAATCATAGTTCTAAATGAAAATTAAACATTATTCTTAAAAAGTGTTTAGAAGGGTACACAGCAGGACACGTTTTCTTTCTTCTTGGCAAGAGCTTGTAACTGGATATGTTAACATTACTGAGAACATGAAAACATGAAATAAAAGTATTGATTCAAGAATTCACTGAAGAAAAGAATCTAAATGCACCCTGGCCAGTTTTATTTTATTCTTTTAAAGCACAAGTTACATGGGTTGTTTATGGCAGACAGGTACAACTTGGCTGGTCCTCATCACACTTTTTTTCAGTGTACATAAAAGAAAGTGTTATTTGTATTGCTAAATTTACATTAGCTCCTCTTTAATTGCATCAGCAGCTAACTAGATCTAAAAATAATGACATTTAAAGGGAAAATGGCAATCATCTCCAGAAATCAGCAGTATAATGGAAGAACCTAATTAATTTAACCTCAATCCTCTATAATGGCAAGCCTTCATCAGGACACAGATGGAGCGCAGAGGAATTCATAGCACTGTGTGTTCCCACAGACTCCACATATACTAGCTGGCCAGGGGGGAGATTTTTCTTTACATTGCTTCAACACCCATATTGACAGTGTCTACTTGAAGTGTAGTATACTGAGCATTCAGAAAGTGTGATGTTAAAGAGTGAAGAAGAAAAAAAGTCATTGCAAAGTGCTTTGACTTCACACGGCAGAGGCAAGACAAAAAATCTCTTTGTTGAGAGATATAAGATTTAGCCTTACTTGCAAATATTCTTTTAAGTGCAAAAATTGCAAAAGAAAGGGAAAACAAGACAGGAAAATGCAGATGTCTACAGTTAGTTTTCAAAAATGTCATTCATTCATTTTCTGTCCTGAATGATTTGTAATGTCTTCTAGACTTTTTCTAAGATTTTAAAAATGGAGAGCAGTAGACTCTCTTCTCCAATGTAAGTACCTCAGTGGAATACTTGAAAAGGGGAGTTTAGACCCCAGGCTAGTTTTACTACTGAGATCTCTGCTATTGCTATTACCTCTCTAGACATTTTATACTGCCCAAATTCATTGTCAGGGTACATATGGAAGCAGGTTACCGAGCTTTACTCCTTCCAAAGAGATTCCTTTATTTCTTATCAAAAATCTGTGTTTGTTGTACTTCACATTCCTTAATTGTAAATATAAACATGGATTTGTGAGTCTCTTATCACAAGGAAATAATCAACATGGTTTATGGGAATTCCAATCCTAAGGCATGCTAATTAGATATTTCAGAGAAAGCAATTCCTTCAACAGCTTTCTAAGCTGACAGTCAGGAAATAGAAATCATTTGCTTAGGTTCCATAGCAAGCTTGGGAGCGTGGAAGAAGACAGCTACTGAGGGATCTAGGCAGGAAGAACAGTGCTGATATCAGAACAAATCATCAATCAATGATACTGCACTTTATGCACCAAGTCCTGTGTTAGAACCAAAGGTGGTGTGCTTCCCTGATAAGGAGGGTTAAGTTTCACAAAGCTCTGTTGTGTTTTTTAAACTGCTACTTGGAATTTCCAAAATGCCAGGAGTCTCCATCTCCTGAAACTGACCTTTGAGGAAGAGTGCCTCTTTCTGGAAATGGCCTCAACATCTGTTCATGCAGCACAGGACAGAGGTTCACAACTCTTAATGCATTAACAAAGGGGTGCTTTCAGTAAAGGGAAACTGGGCATCCTGCACTTAGCTTACCTCACAATTCTGTAGAAAGAACCTGAGGTCTTTCTGGTCCCCAGGACCTGGCTGCCCTGTCCAGGGTGGTGTGCATTTCCCTGCCTGGGCCCTTCCAGAAATTGCGTTCTATGGTTCTCCAAAGCAGAGAAGGCTCTCGATATTCTGAGGCCTCAGTAAGGAAAATGGTTTGTCTTATGGTTGGGGACATAGGGATGTATCATCTTCAAGCTACAGTGATCTGCATGAATGCCTTTTACCAGGACTTAGACTATGGTCATCCAGGTGGATGGGTATGGAGGAGGATAGAACTGATAAGCAGCCTCCCCCCATGTCTTTAACTACCTCACTCCTGCCAAGAAAGTGTCTGTCTGTATTTGACTTAAGGTGGTCAAATAATCATTAATAAATTATAAAAAGGAACACAGAGAGGGGACACTAGGAACCACTAGGCATTACTCATAAGTTTCTGCCTGCATTTTTTATAGTGAAGACCTGACAGGGACCACAAGACAGTTCCCAGACTGTGGAATGAAAACTGGAGTGGGTGGACTCTTGGACACCTATGTCTTAGAAATCAGAAAAGAGAGTTCAAGTTTTGGTTCGCTGGAATCTGCCACTAACAACCTTGGGTTTGGGGAGTGTTATGTTCTGGTCTGGAGCACACCCCAATGTGTGGGTTCACTTCAGGTTGTGTTGAAGTGGATGCTCTGGGATTCAAACCTAGGTGTGTCTACTACCACCTGTCTGGCTGCTTGTCTCTGAACTCAGTCCTGGTGGCTCTCCCTGAGCCAGGTACTATTTCAAGGGAAAGGTATACAGCCTTATCTAAGGCAGCTCACCCTGAGGCACTAGTAAAGTCCATTTCTTCTACTGAACTGCAGAGTTAACAAAGCTACAGTCCCTTCCAGCTGTCAAATTTGACAGGCAGGATGGGTGTGCCCTGTGCTGAGCAGAGATCTACACTCTCAGCTATAGGCTATTATGGGCAGGGAGAAGGTCACTTCTGGGCAAGATGCTATTGTTCCTTTGCTAAAGTGGGCAAAACAGAACTGTAAGCGTGTAAGAATCTACACCATCCCAGCCAAGAGGGGTCCGTTCACGAAATGCTACAGTAGTCTAAAGGAAACCTCTCTTCAGGGAAAGTGTGTCTGACTGTCCCAGGTTTCAGACCAGGTAGCTATGGAAGGTAGATCACTTTACAGCTTGGTTCCAGGGAGGGACCCATGTGTCATCACTAGGGCACTCGCCCAGACCGGAGTTCTCTCTCCAGCCTCGCCCTCAAGAGATATGTCTCCAGTCGGCTGCAGCGGGGCCTCCCTGGTGTCCAGTCGCAGGCCTGCACCACCAGGCGCTCCAGATCCGACCTTCCTGTCCTAACTTCCATCCTAATTTTTGTGACTGCTGAGATCTCTTCTTTATTTGTCTCTAGCTGCCGCTGCAAATGGGATGCGAGGACTAGCCAGGCGACAGTGCCCCGGAAGGTCACCGGTGCGCCCCACCCCCGCCCCAGCGCCGGCGGGAAGCCATCTCGGCGGGTCCAGGCTCCGGGACGCCACAGGTGACCCCCAGAGAACCGAAGGGCGCGGGGCCACTGTCCAGCCCCGGCCTCCCGCTGCGCTGTCGCCAAGGCCACCTACTGTTGCAGTCTAGCCCGGCGCCCTTTCCTCCCGCGGCCGCCTAATCTCACCGCGGTAGAGCCTGGCTCTAACGTCTCGGGGTTCTTGCTTCTGCCCCCTGTTTCTTCCCCCGATGCCCCCATCCAGGAGCAGTGAACCTGGCCGGAGGACTTCGAACCCCAGGGACCTGCGGCAGCCACTGCAGAGCTTCGAGGGGAGGTGGGGAAGGGAGGGAGGGGCGGGAGGAGCCGAAGCCGGGGGAGAGGCCGTGGGCCGGGGCAAACAGATCCTCCCAGGGCTAAGCAGAAGCAGCTGCAGCTAATAGCCGCCAGGAGGGAGCCGGTTTCCCACCTCAGACGCTGGCGGCTACCGCCGGCCACGCGGGCTGGTCAGCACCGCTGCGAGCTCTGGAGCAGCGCCCAGCGCTCCTTGCAGACCCGCCTCATCCGAGAGTAAATCAGAGTCCCAAGGGCTCTCCTAATCTGCCCTCCTCACCAGATGTGATGAACCTCCCAACCCCTTCTCCCACACAAACGAGCTCTCTCCGGTTCCCGCCAGGCACTCGAGAAATAGGCATTCTCCAAAGCTTTACAGGGAGGTGGAGCTGTGGGCGTTGGGCAATATCCCTCACCTCTTTCCTTCACAGCCAGCATCCTGGTAGAAATAGCCAAATGCAATCTATTGTTTCCTTAGGGCTGGCAGCAAGGTCACGCTTCATTCGCAAGTTTCTCTAAGGGCTACCCCTCTCTCCCCAAGTACTTTACAGCGAAAAAGTGACTGGGCTGCTGAAGTTCCTTTCAGGGGCTTCAAATATTAGCAAGTGTTTGTGGATGAAAATTCGGAAACGCAGGAAAAGTTTATTGGCGAGTAGAAATCCACAACAAACCGTAACAACTGATTTCTATCATTTTATCTCTCCATTTATCTACGTAAATACAAAACCCCATGATTTTATGTAGTTTACATAAACCACAGGCATTTGGCATTTGTGCCTGTCTTATTCAGATACATTCATGAACTGGCAACTGGCCTTCAAAATCTACTAAATACATACTTGGATCCTAGAAAAATGAAACTCAGCTTAGTTTATTGTATTTACATTTTATGCAGTTTTTTTCCTACGAATTGGAAGAAAGTTATTTCTCCTCTCTCTCTCTCTCTCTCTCTCTCTCTCTCTCTCTCTCTCTCTCTCTCTCTCTCTCTCTCTCTCTCTCTCTCTCTCTCTCTCTCTCTCTCACAGGCACATCCGCTCTCCTGGCCTCTTGTCTTACTGTAAGCAATGAAACCTTCGTGGCACCCAACTACAATTAATCTAAAATTTCTTTCTCTGCATGTTTACATCCCACAGAGTTTTCACTGCAACCTTGTTAACATGTTTTAATTCAAGACATGCTAGAAAAGAAAAACAAAACTCAGTGTTCTTATTGAGGAATCGTTTTTTTCTTAAATGTGGACTTTATTGAAAGAGCAGCAGTGGTTTGTCTTTTCAATGAAATGTGTGTTCGATTTTAACTTATCGAATGATACAGCTCCGTTCATGAAACTTTGCCTTTTTATTTCATTCACAGTAACCTGTTCTCTTATCAAAAGGAAGATACACTGTGACATTCGGGAAACAACAAGGCTCCCAACTTAAGCCACTCCTCTGCCTACCTGTGTAAAGGCACAAAACCTGCAGAAGGTGTCTTCCGTTTTCTCTTTCTTGAGAGGCAGGAATCGTTCTAAAGGAATGAAATTCGAATATCTTTTGCGGAAGTTGACACAAGTCTATCTTGGATTTAGGCAAAGGCGCTGTTCTTATCTGTGGGGAAACTACTGCATAGAAACAGCATCACCCACCGCTTCTCTCTCGAAGGTTCCCCTGCAAGCATTTCCAGCGCGCCGCTGCTCCCACGTTGGTGTCGCAAACCCCTCGCTGTTAGACCACTGCCTTCTCCCCTCAACATTTATCGGATAAGCTCAGCTGTGAAGAACTAAAACAATACATACCGGAAGGAAAAAAGGGGGGACTCCAAGATTCTCAAGTTCTGTCCTAATTTCTAGTTTCACTTCTCTCCCCGCCTCGCCTTCCCCCTCCCATCCAATTTGTAGGACCACGTGCGGGATTCTGCATCTCATAGTCTGTTATCCAGTTTCTTATACAGTTTAAGTTTTGCCAACCGCTCCCCGCCCCCCCCCCTTAAGTAGTCAGAGAAAATAATGCCGAGGGGGGAAAGCGTCTGAAATCGGATTGCAGAACCACCAGGCAGCCACCGGACGTGCCACACAGAGCACGCTGGACCGGCTCCCGGAATCCCCTGGGACTTGGTGCTGACTGCTTGAAAATGTAGCGGCGTCCTAGGCTGGAGGAAAGAGAGAAGGCTTGCGCAAGAAGCTAGGTTTCCACAGAGTGGATGAGAAATCAACAAAGGAAAAACCCTCCTACCCGAGGTGAATTTCGTTTAACTATCTGAACCAGGCTCAAGTCCTTTCAGGGTCTTTCGTCCCAAGATAACTCCCAATTTGCCACAGACCATCACAAGATATTCCAAGTCTCTCTCTCTCTCTCTCTCTCTCTCTCTCTCTCTCTCTCTCTCTCTCTCTCTCTCCTCCCCCCTCCCTCTCTCCCTCCTCCCCCCATCAAATGTGGACGCCACTGTTGATATTTGCAAGCTAAACTGGGAATATTTTTTACACTCTCTCCTATGCAAACGATTTAATCAACGTTTCTACCTCGCAGTTAGTTTTCAACGTGCATTCACATCCTCTTGTGTCTGAACAAGATGAAAATCCATATTCAACAGCACAGAGTACAGGTAAACTAAACGCACACTGCGTTTTGCCTAGGTCTGTGTTAGTATGCCTAATTGCATGTAAGAAAGCCTGCTGCTGCTGGACCCGGAGCCGGGGGTTACTAAATTAGTGACTTCAGACTTTAAGGAAGCACACATAACTTCAAAGGTTATTACTCTAAAAAGCAGTTGTTTTCTTATTTCCATATGTGTGTGGATAACTTGGTTTTTTACACTGCTGATCACCAGCGATTTCCTTAGACGGTTGTGATTTAAGTTTTCCTTTTGAATATAATGATTTAAAGGGAAATATCCATATCATGTTGAATTCAGTAAAATTATTGGTCTGGCTATTTGAGAATTTTCAACAAACTGAAAAATAAAATTCTGGGACAAGCATTTCAGGATAAAACAGACATTAACATGTTGTACACTGTTAATAAAACGAAGGATAACCATCTACCCCTTGGAGTTCCTCTGTTCAAGTTCCTGAGAAACATGCGCAATAACGCTGTGATTCAGATAATATACAGTTAATAGCTTGTTATTCCGTAAAGCAATTTTCAAGAGCTTTTTTCCTTCAAGGATAGCTTAGGAATCATATATCTGTCTGAGTAAATGGAATACTCTAGCAAAACAACAAAAACAAAATATCTAGCGTTAGAAGAACAACCACAGGATGGGATGGCAAAAAATAAAACAAAACACACCAGCAAAACGAGCAGACTGTAAGAGGAAAGAAACCAGCCCCAATCAGTGTGGGAGACTCAAGCCTCTGACCCATGCTCCAAGACTCATGGGTTTTCATTACTGAGATAGCTTTTCACAGGGCCTCTTGTTACATGCTCAGAAATGAAGGCACTTGCTACATTGGAAACATAATTTTCCATACTTTGAATATTTTATGCTTATCAAACAACAAAGGATGGCTTGCTTTCTGCTTTCCACTACTCCTTTCGCACTAATTTTGGCTCTCTGTTGGTTCCTGGTTTGGCATACAAGACAAGAACTTTCGAAAATTATCTTGACTGCTACCTCTAGTGCTCTTCCTCAGACATATTGTTAGTTACTGGAAAGCTGCTTGTTCTGTTGAAGTGGACCTTCTTCCACAATTTATGCTTTTACAGAATAAGACCTTTATATTACATCTTTTCAATAAATCCAAACTTCAACATCCTGAGATTTCTGGGCACATCTCTTTAGTTTTATTTATTTATTTTTTTACCATAACGGAACTCAGAATGGAACAGGTTTTTCTTTTTTTTTAAGTTTTATGGCAATTTATAACTTTAAACCTAAGTAAAAGAAATAGCAAAGTATTATCAGTTATCTACCAAAGAGTATATTAAAAAAAAAAAAAAACAGCAAAGGAGATTGGACCTACATAAATTCAAGTAATATATTCAGGGAAATATAATCTAAAAGTCATAAACCTGAGGTTTAACTCATACTTTCCCTGAATTAAGTCTCTAAGTATTTATATTTTGTTGGTCATTTGGGTTTGTTTAGGTAATGTACAATTCTCTTTAAAGTCACACTGGTGGAATACTATGTTGGATATTTTTTTAAAATTCACTTGCAATTTTATTTTATGATATATTTTAAATGCCTAGTTGTATGGGTTATATAACATCATAAAAGTTTGAAAAGTAAAATCAAGTCATTGCTTTCTGGTAGGCAAAGGAGAACATGTGATACGTTGAGGAATCACAGTCCCCTGAGGTTCCAATAGATAATACATCTTTATACAGATAAGGCCAACTCAAACATGACTATATGAATAAGTAACATTATCTGGAGAAAAGTACAGTAGACGATCCAGAAAGCTTCACTTATAACAGTGATTGACAGTGAAAAGCTTGTAAATATATGTTTACATGTACATACACACAGACAGATAGACACAGACACATAGACACATACTCTACCAAGAGAAAACAGTAAAAGGAAAAATAGGTAAATTAGGTTCAAAATGCTGAAATATTATATTTCAGCAATGGAAAATTTACCTAAAAGTGGAAGTTCAATAGAGCAGTTTTTTTTTTTTTTTTAAAGGTAATCAAGCAAAAAGTAAAAAGTTTCTCATGGTAATTACACATGAGACATGAGATAGGGGTAAATCATCCTTTGAAAATTGACCTCAACCTTTGCCTTGGTGGAGATCAGGTCAGGAACCCTTGTGTATACCTTTCTAGCTCTTAGTGCAAAAAGTCAAGTGGAAATCAGCTCCTCTTGCTCCCTTCAGCCTAGGTTCTTTAGCTGCCTCCAGAAGGTATAGAATGGTGAAAGGATCTGGTGATGCTCTAGGAATTCCTGATAATATGAAATATATTTTCTAACATTACTTAACAATAGCTGGTTTAGACAACCAATCCTAAAATAGCAAGAAATTAGTTAGATACAAAAGTCAAAATTTATGGTCTATGTAGTAAGTACCATGTAGTGAATATATTTCTTAGTGTGTTTCATACATTTTTTTAGGGGATCAATAGCTATGAGATGAGCTTTGAGGTGAAAACATATTTTAGTATACTATAGCGTGCATATGTTTATTTATAACACAGAGGTCTTAGAATGCAGAGGTTGTGTCTTTAGTCTTATGGATGACCTTTATAGGTGTTATTTCAGGGCCTTCAGTCATGTTCTCTAGGCTGATACTGTCTACACTGGAAGGGTTAACATGATTCCAAGTGTATTAAGTGATGTATCTGAGTGAAAGAAGAAATTCTTGCACTGGAAATTTTAAAAAGGTTCTTAAAATGTTTCTTTAATTACTATTGTGCATAAAGTCGTCGCACATGTGGAAATTTCCTATCACTCTTAACCCTTCCTTATATGAACTAGTCTATCTCTGATGATGCTCAGAAATAAATCTTGACCTAATAGTTTGAATCTTCTTCCTTCTTATGGAAAGCTCTTATAATTAGGTGCATTTGGCAAGCCTTTCTATATGAAACTACATTACCACACTAAACAACAAAATACTCTTCAGAGAGAGGGCAAGAAAGAGAGACAGACAGACAGACACAGAGAGACAGAGACAGAGACAGATCTTTTAAAGCCAGGATTGATCACAACACACCTAATCTGTCAATATTCGAGGAACTCCAAAACTCTTGTTGATGTGTGCCTTCTGCCTTCTATAACTCTGTATTTAAGGGTCTAAGTAGGGCCCAAACTTAAACGTATGTCTCTGTCACATGTGTTCCATGTTTATGTTATAAACAAAAGAATAACTTTGCTGCCCTCACATGTGAAAAGATTGGCATTTCTTTATTGTACAGAATATGAGTTGGAAAGTCACTGGGATTAATGTTTTAAGTCCAATATAAACTAATACATAATTGTGTCCTTATGATATTTACTAGTCATGAGGAAATTTAAAGATAAATATATCTATATTCACATCAATGCACAAATATAAATTCATATTCTCAACTGGATGATTATGAATGTGTCTTCTTATAACGTTTTGGCAGAGGATTGCAAAAGACATTTCCATTGGGAATTTATGGATATTTTATTTTTGTTAAATTAAAAAAAAAATCAAGTATGTTTCATGTCAAAAGCAAGCCTGTCCTCAGTGTTAAAATGCATTTGCTGATTGTGACCTTCTACCCAGACAGGACTGTACATGCATACTCTGTGCCTGTGATTGATTTGGGATTTGGATTTCTGATTTGGCTGAGAGATGTGTAAAAACCTCAAGTAGTCAACAGCTCCCTATTGGCTGTGCATCTGAAGGACTCAAGAGCATTGTTTATTCCAGCAAGTGTCTGGAATACATTATACTCCATAAATTGGCTCCTGCTACTCCCGTTTTGGAGAATATGAAGAATTTGTATACTGTGCTAAAAGAAATGTACTTTGCCTGAATAATTTTACTTAAGAGTAAATCCTCAATGTGACTCTATCTTCTGAATCTAGTATAAGCAATATTGTAAACACATGATATTCTTGTAAGAGCAATAATGAAATAATTCTCCACATCTTTCAAATTAGAAATTGGTTCAAAATTTAAATGTTTTTATCCAAAACCATATAAAATTTGGTTTCCACAAATTAAAAAGAAATTTGGATTGTGGCTTACTCTCTATATGTTTTAAGAAATACCAAGATGAAGGTTCAAAAAAAATCTTATACTAGCGCATACAAATTTTAGATTAATTTACTTCTGAATTACAAAAATTGGCGATCCTTCAGAGAAATGCCTTGCCTGTATCTGTCACAAGAAGAGCTTCCAGTTGTTTCTGGTGAATTCTTATTAGACATTTGGGTTTGGTAGTTTGGTTATTGTTGCTCCCTCTTAAACATTTGATCAGCTAAGTTTTATGAGTCTTTCATTTGCTTTATGTTATAGAAAGTCTTCATATTTATAAATGGATAGAAAGCTAAGCAATGGATGCATAAAGGCAAACCTATCCTCATGGACTGGCCTGGTTAGCTAATATTTCTGTCTGGATTAGGTATGAGGGTCTTACTGGATTAATATATTACAATGACTTTTGTATTCTTTCTCAGTATTTTATGCTCTATTTTGAAAAATTTCTGAATCTACATACATAAAAATACCTAATAGTTTAGTATTTAAAAAAAATGTTTGCCTAGATTTCTACTTGCTGTATGTTGGCTGGCCTTATCTCAGCATCTAGAGTCTGTGGTCTCTGAGGGTGAAGGATTAGCTCTCATTGTTCTAAGTCTAACCTCATGGTGTCTAGCACAAGTCAGCAGGTACTCAGTGACTGACAGGAACAGCAGCAAAGCGTGAGTCTAGATGATTTTGAAAGACTGTACAATAAATGCCTGTGTTCATGCCATGCTCTCTACTCCCCAAGGCTTCTTGCTTACATCATCTCATTTGATGTAACTGAGTGGGGGTGGGAAAGGATTTCATTTAGTGGAGAGAAGAGCCAGCTTGTTATGTGCCCTGCAAAGTGATGAGTCTTTAGAGAACAAGTCACCCTGGTATTTGCATATCTTTCAGTGCTCCAGACTGGGCTCCCTAATCAAGTAAAAGGAAGTTCAGGAAGCAGTATATCCGGTTACTGCTCTGTAACAGGGGGCTTGGCCCAGTGCTGAAAAGTTTTACAGGTTGAATCTAGATGTTCCCTGGGCTCCATGGACAGGAACTTGGGAATTACAGAAACTGAGGTCAAGGAACTCCTGATTATTGACGCAAAGAGAGTTAAGCAAAAACAAGAAACAAAAAAGTAAAAAGGATAAAGGATTAGTTCTGTACGCTGGGTTCAAGCGCCTCTGCAGGATCTTGTGTCCTTCAGGCTGCCTCAGTTTCCCTATCTGTAAGACGTTAGAGTTTACACCTTTAAAATCACCTTAAAAGTGTTTGAATCCAGGATGTTTTAATTAGTTTAGGGTTGAGTGAGAATCCTTTTATATCCTACTTACTTAACCAGCACCCCCCACAACCACCACCATCAAAAAAAGAAAAAGAAAAAAAAAAAAAAGCTCAGTGACTTCACCCAGCCTTCCTCCAGGACCACCCCAGCGAAGCACAGCTGGTTCCCCATAGTCACCAAAAAGGGCCCCTGTCTATTCTTCAGGATCTGAGGCCTCTAAAGGGATCCACCACAAGGCCTGGGCTTTGGAGACACCCCTAGGAGGGAGACTAGGCTTCAACACCCAGGCAGACCAAGGGGAGTAGGACCCAGGGAAAGTGCTCTAGGCACCCAAAAACTGAGAGGGCTGATGAGAGCACTCCCCCCACCTCTACCCCCCTTGCCGATGCGATCCCTAGTGTTATAGCTGCTCCCCCAGAGTCTTGGGTAAGCGTTTGAAAAAAGAAAGGGGAAAAAAACTACCAACCAGTTGGAATTTCTGGAAGCTGGAGCAGAGTTTTGCCCTCCACACCCAAGCCAGAGGCCCATTTGGCGCTGCCCTGGCCTCTCCATCACCCATTTTCGGTTTGTTTTTGGAAGAACCGGTTCCCCAGCCCGGCCTTGGTTAAGTCTAAGCAGGAGTAAGTCCAGCTGCGGTGCGCTGCGGCCGTCCACCCTCCCCTCGTGCCCTCCCGCTACCATCGCCGCGCGGTGACCGCCAGCCCTGCGGCTCCTCCAGCTTTGGCCTCCAGTGCAGCCGCGGTGACTCGGAGATCTGGTGCTGAAACTAGATCTTTCTCCCAGGCTGGTGGCGGCAGCCCAGAGCCTGGGCGGCTGTGGCCCACGACCTCGGGGACTCGGAGGGGCGCCCGGACCTTGAGCCGGCGCCGCCCGCGCCCCAGGCCACCTCCGGACCTCCAGGACACCAGGTACGCGAAGCCACCCCAGGGCTGGGCGGGCCACAGAGGGGGAAGCGCGGGCCACTTTGAGGTGGTGCCACTGTCGCCCCCTAGCCAGGCTGGAGCATGGATCTAGGCTGTTGGTTTTCTTTTGGGAGGTCCTGAGGAGTTGGGACGTCAGGGGTCCCCCGCAGCTGGGAGACTCACTTCAGCCTCCTTTGAAGTAATTGCTATCTTAGACGTGTGCTTGTACTGGAAGTTTCTGTAATGGGAAACATTTGAGGGACAGTCGGGGCAAAATGATACTTATTTTTAGCCCTTTCTGGCCTCTGTTAGTACCTTCTTTTGGCCAAAAGTGGTTTGGTAAGTCCAAATAAAAGACACTTGTTTAAAGAAACAACAGATAGATTGGAAGTGTTGGCAAACTATTATTTCAATGAATAATTCACGAATCAAGAAAAAAATAAGCAAGATTTCTATTTTATTTTTCATAAAGGTTGGGGTTGGATGCGTAAAATATTAATGCATGTGGCATAAAACAATTCCCATTGTTTTCTTTATGTTAAGTAATGCCCACCCCACTTTTTAGTTCTGGCAGCTAGCTAGGTTACAGGAAATTCGAGTCTTCTTTTTTAAAAAATGGCAAGGAGTGGTGACCCAAACCTGTAATCCCAGCACTTGTGAGATGGAGGCAAGACAATCAGAAATTCAGGGCCATCCTCTGAATAAGCAATTAAAGGTCAACCTGGACTCCTCCGTGAGACCCAGTCACAAACAGACAGGCAGACAGACAGACACTAGGTGGACAAGGGGATGAAATCTGTTGGCCAATGTAAATTGAGTTATACATTCAATTGGCTCCAACCAAGTGTCTACTGAGCACAGATGATCCAGCCAGGAGGGAGAGGGGCAGACACTGCATTGGAACATCAGTCCCTATTGGCTGGAGGGCATGTTTCCATCCTGTTTACAGCCTCTAGCTCTCTAAGTGCCCTGTGCCTCTATCAGGAATCTGTTTTTTCAGGGAACACTGGAGAAGATGCACTTATGCATCTTGTTCGATGGATAGAAATGATTTTTGCCCCTGAAGGAACAGTCTGATGGCATGGGGAGGCAAAATGAGTAATGTTCAGATAGGAAAATACAAAACCTCCAAACCCAAACTCAAGTGTTCAAGGCTCTCTGGAGGCCTGAATGATGAGTCTTGGACATTAAGTGTGACTGTGGGTGGAAGGGCACTGGGTCAGAGGGGAATGGTTGGCATCCAAGGGTGTCGGAAGTAGGCTGGTAGGTAAGGAAAGCTGCAGGTGAGCAGAATAGGCCTTGGACAGAGAATGGTTAGCTGGGATACTGGGTGGAGCTGGGTGAGAAAGGGCTTTCAGGTCAAGCCCAAATCAAACTAAACCAAACCTGTTTCCTGGTTAGGAACCAGGGCAATCTAATGTGTTTTGTCACTGGGAACACATGATGACCTGGAGCGAAAGCCAGGAAAAATGGTACTTAAGAGAGGTTACAAAGCAAGAACTATGAAAAAAAATCTAATAGTAAGATTGATTAGCCAATAAAAAAAATCAAGATGTTGCAGTATTATGCTAAATGTGTTCTTAAAGTATCTAATTATCTTGAAGCAGTTGTCTTACATGATCCAGATAATACTTGTTGGATGTATAATAATGATTTATACAATCCAATAATAATTGTTGGCTATAAAAACTAGGAGCAATTAAGTATATTGGTGTTATAGTTTCATGACTATTTTCTTTACAAAGTGCCAATCGCCTGTTTACCCATTCTCATTGAGTGTGCTCTGTGTGTCAGATACCTTGCTAATGTTTTCTGTTTTATAAGATTATGTTAATCCAGTTGCACTGATGACAAAACAGACTCAGATGTTTTTCTAGATTATAGAGTTGATAAGTGCCAGGATTACAGACACAAAGCTTTACCCTTCTTCTCCTAGTCTTTTTCCTTACCATTTGATTCATCAGGGCTGGCTCTGTTTTGTCTTCTTTCCCTTCACCATATCTACCTGTCGCTTGTAACAAGAAAGCTAAGGTAATGGTTTTTAAGAAGGCAGATTTTACAAGGTTGGGTTAATATTCCAGTCAGGCCTTATAGAATCACAAGTCAATGGGAATTTGAATGAGTTTGATTGATGGAATGCAATTGACAAGATGGGAATTTCACAGAGATCTGCTTCCCCAATGTGGAGCAGAGGACTTATTGTTTGAAGACAGGTCATTGGCAGAAGACTTCGAGTATCTCTAAGCTGAGTAAGTGCCAGTGGTGGTCAGATTCAGAAGCTGTTGGTCAATAGGTATTTTTTGTTGAGAAGTATCAAAAAGTTAAATAACTCATTAGAAAAATGTTAGGGGTTATCATTGTAATCTTGAAATAGTTCAAAGAATATTTTGAGTAGAAGAACACTGAAATGTGCTTCTATTGCTTTAGAAGAAAAATTGACCCTGGAGAAGAGGTTTGGATGGGACCATTTCAGCTCTATAGAAGGGAAGATGCTCTCTGAATGAAACATACCAGTTCTGCACCAGGTGGGGAAGTTCTGTCCCCAGAAGTGTTTTCTTAGGAGTGGGTTGACTACCTTCCTAGGAAGCTTCAGGTGGTGTTTGTTCTATATGGAGATTAGGATCCATGACATCATTCTGTGTCTTCATCAGGTCCCATACAGGTTATGTTTCTCTCACATTCTGCCACTCATTCACTACTTTCTCAAGAAATCAAGGATAGGCAGATTTAAACCTTTCTAGCCTTGTTCACATGGAAGTTGTCTTTTGGCTTTTAAGGAAAGAGTGAAACCCAAAGAAACCCTGAGTCAGTGCCTCTTTTCTGACAGCTTAATGCTTTCTCCATTACTGTCTTTTTATTTTTGGGTTTTAAGCCTCTGAGACTGCAGTCTTGCAGGCTTGTTCCATCAGACAAGAAGCAGTGAAAAGTGAGAGTCAGCATCCAGGAAATGAGGAAAGCACTTTGCTAAACATTGCTGAGGATTGGCTCAAGTGTTGGGGGCAGCATTGGGGTAGAGCAGGGAGGCCTGCATTCTCCAGACCCTCCTAAGTAGCACATGCATATGCATGAATTCTAAGATTTCAAGATGAATATGGCTGTGGTCCTCTATACAAAGTGCATTGTCCAATGAGATGGACATTGAAACCTAGGCTGGTATCCATGGTTGGAATTACTCTTGAATTTTATTAGAAAATGAACAATATCTGACCCAAGAGTCTGAGAAATAACCATGCCTTCATCATATTTTTTGAAGAAAAACTACATTTGATTTTTACCTTCTGAACTTACTGTGGGCTAAGCACAAATAAGGTACTTCATAAATTTGACCAGATAATTCTGTTTTAAATCCTAAAAGAATGAAAGCCTGTAAAATTATCTACATTATTAACATATCAATTGAACCTTAGCATTAAAGAGCTTTATACGCTTTCTAATCTTCACCTCTTAAAGCAAGATTGTATTTTCAACTGTCCTTACTTCCACACCTAAAAATGAACACTACTGGGGATGGAGAGATGACTCAGCAGTTAAGAGCACTGGCTGCTCTTGTGGAGGACTCAGCTTCAGTTCCCAGCACCCACATGGCAGCTAACAACCATCCTTAACGCCAGTTCCAGGTGATCCAGTGCCCTCTTCCGATCTCCATGGTCATTGCGTAACATAGGTGCCCTTACACACATGCAGGCAAAATATTCATACACATAAAATAAAAAAGAAATTAAAAAAGAAAATTATTAAATATGAACGCTTTTAGTTATTGAGCCCATATCACTTCTTCAAGAAGGAGATGATGCCATTTGCATTGGGGGGGACCACTGGTGGATAAACATTGATCAGTTCTAACATTTTTGACTGAAAGGACTACTTTATCATGCCTGTGAAGGAGACAGTAGCTGTTAAAACAGTTTGCTACCTCCTGGATTGTTGACAACTAATTAAAAATGTAAGTTGTAGCATATTTGTAAAGTGTATGTTTATTACCTGGGCGTAGGGGTGCATGCGTGTTGTCCTAGTACTGAGGAGGCTAAAGTGGGGGGATCAGGAGTTCTAGACTAGCATGGGCTACGTAAGGAAAATCCTGTCTCAAAAAATTAATAGAATCAAGTCAAGCCAACAAAACTCTTAACATTATACATATAGTTTGATGTGTTTTAGGCACTCACATAACAAACATACAGCACATTTTCAGTAGCCCTCAAATGTTTCCCTAGGGTCCATTGACTCCCCCCACCTCCCTTGGCTTCTAGTAACCACTGTTCAGCTTTCCATCTTCTAAGGCGCTTTTATTTAGCAGTAGACATTTCATATCTTCTTTTATCCCTTTGAATAAAGTAAAGCAATTCATCATTGAGGTTGTTTAATTTGGACAGGAGCAAATAGAACCACTGAAGAAAGTCCATTTCATTTTATTTTGATACTCTCCAGTTGGTCTGGAGCATGTTCTTTGAAGAAGACTGAAATTCCTAATAGGATAAGAAATTATTCCTGTGATAGCATACGTGCAGGACTGGCAACGGTTAGCGTCAGTGGAGGCATGGAGTCAGTGCCTCACCCCAGTGGCATTTCAGACGTGTGTCATGTGTGCCTCTGTTTTAGATTATTGTTTTTAGATGCCTCAGGTCCTCATTAGACAGAATTTATAGGCGTGAGGTTCTAAAGCCACGTGCTATACAGTGCATCAGTGTTTGAATCCCCTATCAACCCACCAGCTGCAGTTAGTCAGCATGTTTTTAATGAATACACTGTTAATGAAGTCTAACGTTTATGAAAATAGAATTTGTATTCGTTTTGAGACAAGGTCTCCCTGTAGCCCCAGCTGGCCTGGAATTCACTATGTAGACCAAGCTGGCCTCGAACTCACAGAGATCTGTCTGCCTCTGCCTCCTGAGTGCTAGGATTAGAGGTGTGCGCCACCATGCCCAGTCAAACTGCCAGATGTTTAAGGTGATGCATATGTTAATCACCTTGAATTGATCATTAATCCATAATGCATACATATATCAAAATACCATATTGTCTCCTGTAAGTATATACAAATATATATCAACTGAAAAAGAAGAGAGATTCTATAAAGAATAAACAACAGGCTTCACAGAAAAGTCTTTAAATCAGCATGTTCAGGAAATGAGCAGAAAAATCTATAAGAGAAAAGGAGCATAGACATTTGCTTCTGTGGGAACCACAGGTACATCTGTAGAATACTTCGTCAAGCTGGAGTTCAAGCTGGTCTCAGCAGTGACTTTAGTGGTTGCCATGTTTCTCAGTGCTTGAGATGCACCCCTTTATCCTTGAGAAACTGGACAGTACAGGGTTTCTGAGGGCTATGAGTGTATGCCCAATCTGTTTTCCTTGATTGAACCAAATTTCTCAGGAAAGCAAGGAAAAGCAATGGAGAGATGACAGTCAGCACCTTGTGGCTCTGGAGCCCTGAACAAGTGAATTACACAGCTCTCTGCAGGTCATTTATCCATTGGTTCATTTCACTGCAGGCCTCTGTTTGTAAATTTTCTTAGAAACCCCTTGATTTGATATGTTTATTCAATCTGTAGCTGTAGTCTTCTGGGGACATATTTTAGAATAGCTCTTTTCTTTCCCATAAAGTAATGTTCAATGCCAGTTTCCTTCTGCTTCTCAGGAATGTTAGAAAACTCAACACTTGGTGAGAAGGCAGAAAGCAAAGCCATGATGTGTTGTAATGAAAATACCCTTTCATCCAAGGAGCCACAAGGTACTAACACTGTCTGATGGGTTCTGGTTCATTACAGATGATTAATGTGACATCTAAGACATAATCCGTTTTTCAAAACCAGCAGGAAAAGTTCAAATACATATGGTATATAAAATAGAAAAGAAATATTTTCTTCCTAATCATATTACCCCCCATTTCCAGCCCTAAATTATTTTTCTTTAATCTGGAAAGACTGTCCCAGTGGTTTACCAGCTTGGACTCTTTCTCATTTACTCATTTACTCTGCACATTTCCAGCCCTAACCTATTTTTCTTTAATCTGGAAAGACTGTCCCATTAGTTTACCAGCTTGGACTCTTTCTATTTATTCCAGCCAGGACATTTGTGATGAGCTAGAGACAGTATTAGATAACATTCACATGTAAGATGGGCTGCTATTACTTATGGTGTCAACTGCATTACTTTAGCACATGTATAGAAACTAAACAATACTACGGGGGATGAACATACATTTTACTATATTTGGAAATGTTTAGGTTCTGAGATGTTGACCTTTTTAATAGTAGCAAGTAGAGGGGTTAGATAGATAACTCAGTCAATAAAAGGTTTTTCACATAAACATGAGAGCCTGAGTCCACATAAGAAAAAGTCAGGCATGGTAGTGCACGCTTGTAATCCAAGTGCTGGAGAGACATACACAGGGGGATTCCTAGGGTCTAATCAGTGAGTCAGAGGTCCCAGTGAGAGATTCTGTGTCAAAAAAACAAGGCTGATGGCTCCCAAGGAATAGCACTTCAGGTTATGCTCATCCTCCCATACATACACGTTACACCTGTACCTGCACCGACACCTGTACCTACACACACACACACACACACACACACACACACACACACACACACCAAAAACACAACAAACAACACATGAAAACGTCAATAA
>NW_008351958.1:1990139-2006041 GCF_000622305.1 Nannospalax galili | reverse complement strand
ATGAGCATATATATATACACGCTCCTCTATACACACACACACACACACACACACACACACACACACACACACACACACACATGCATGTACACAGGCACCCATGCACATGCAAAGTAGCAAGTGGGGAGGATGATTGGCAGACAGGGGGAGTTTGGACTACAAATTTTAGCAGCAGTGCACAGAATAGTTATTTTATTTCACATGCTTTAATTTTTGTGTGTTTCACATTTTGATAGGCTTGTTGGTTACAATAGGGCATACGGTATCACCTCCAAGGATGCATCACTGAGTTCTATTGGAATAATTATGTTATCACCAGGGTCCAACTTGGTGATGTCTCTGGGTCCCCAAAGGGGGTTTGTGTGATTGCAAGTTCTTGTTAGCTTTTAGCCTCAGTTTTTGTAAAGGGAATTCTTAAAGCATCCGTTATTAATACTGCATAAGTTGTATATGAGCTTTTCACCAACACTTCAGAGCCTTGTGTCCCAAACCCTCCTCCTTCTTTAGCAAATGTCAGAAATGGACTCCCTCCCCACATCGTTTAACTGGCTTTCTTCAAGAATTGGAGAGGGAGGAGTTCCTTCTGATGTTGAAAAGATCTGTTCAAAGGACCCATCCCCTCTTGTTTCTTCCTCACCCTGGAAGCCTGCTATTGTCTCTATACTGGTATTCTTTTCAAGCAACAGTTACCCAGAAAAGTTGCTGGCCTGTGGCTATGAATGCAGGTCATGGGTTCTTCCATCTAGAGTTATAGGAGTCCTAATGTATCTTCTGGGAGGGCCTTGGAAAGGGCTGTTTGCCATTTTCTATTTTTAGAGAGAGTTTCAGGTGCCCTCACACATGTTGAGTCAGGTTGTATTTAAATGCAAGCCCAATTGTGTAGTCACTTTTCAATGCTTTACTCAGTGGGTCTTTTTTCTTACTTAAAAGATAAGGAGATACAGTTCAGGAAGATGTTTCTCTTCTATGCCTAGAGTAGATAACTAACCCAGACTCTTCAATTTGATAGGGAGAACCCCAGGATACCTCTTAGTCTCTTGCTTCTTTCTGAAGGAGCCTTGTACTTCAGTAACCAGTGGAAGGGTGGCCTTCAATTGTACAACTCTAAGGGACACATTATGCAGGTTACCATGACAATTGACCGAGTATAGATACATAAAGGATTTTACCATGGGAGCAAATGCACAAGTGGGTGATTAATCCAAGTCCCTGCTTTTGAAGGGTTGGGTAGTCTGAGAACGGATAATGGTCACTGGACTTACAGTACCCTGTCCCATAGAAGCATCTCTAATACCAAAGTGCCCACTGTAGGAATCCATTCTTATTCTAGGAACCATGACTAGGTTTAAACAAACTCCCTGAACAGCCCACCTCTAAGGTCACCTCCGTATGAGCTTATGTTTTGGTGCATCTGTTACTTCTCTCATTACTATGACTAAATAACACTAATAAGCAACTTAAGGAGGAAGAGTTTGTTTTGGCTCATGGTTTGAGGGGATACAGTTCATCATGGTAGGAAGGCATGGTGGCAGGCAAGCAAGGTGGCTGGTAACGTTGTATCCTGTAGTCAGGAAGCAGAGAGACAATGCTGGTGTTCAGTGTGCTTTCTCTTTTCCTTTTTATCCAGTCTGGGTTTCCACCTCAAGGCATGGTATTGCACATATTCAGGATGAAAATTTTTTAGAAATGCCCTTACCTAGGTGATTCTAAATCCAGTCAGGATGATGAGATTAATAATTATAGTAGGTTTATACCATTGCAAGAATAGCTACTCTCTATGTGTATAGATAGCTAGACAGGTAAGTAGGTAGATAGAGAGACATCAGTGAAGTCACCTGTTTTTGTTTGAGCCTGTTGCTTAGGATGCCTGAAACAAAAGTTTAGTGCCAGAATACTGATGGGTACTTTTAAATTGTTTGATGATAATATCACTTTTTAATTGTCCACTGAAATCTAACTGGAAATTTACATGCATTCAAAAATTGTCATGTATTAACACCACTCATTCATTCATCAATTCATTTGCTGATTCATTCTAAATATTTAATGAGTGCCATATGTGACCAGGACAAGAAACCAATGCATAGTCCTAGCCCTCAAGGAACTGCAATGAGTCAAGGGGACAGGCAAGGGAATAATTGCAGTCCCCCTAGATGAATGCTATAATGGGGGCAGGCTTATTTATAAACCATGAAAGATCAAGTCCAGTGAGGGAATTAAGGGTTTGCCAGAGTCAGGCTCCTAAATATCAGTAGGGCCCAGTCATGTCATATATTTCATGGTTTGGATTGACATGTTGAAATCTGGAAACAACTATGCTGATTTAGCAAGCGCTGGAGGATTTGTAAATAAAGTCCACAACTCTGTGATTTTTTTTTTTTTTTAATTTCTGAGTGGTAGTCTTTTTTGGTAGAAATATCTACATGAAATAGATGAATACTGACTGTTTCAACTCCCCAATAATCTCAGTCCTTTCTTTTGAGCCCAGGAAACAATAACAAACATGATATTTAGTACAGAACAGTTTCATCTTCAGCAGAAGTAAAATTAAAAATGAAATACCTTTCATGCCCATGTAACTTGACCATTCTTAATACCTTAAACTGTTCAGTAAGTTCAATATGGAAATATGGAAAAGAAACACATGGCAAATAATCCTGGAATATCAAATATACAGATTTTGATTGAAACATGTTCTCAGGACAGGTATGGAGAGGACGGGAGTTTATGGGAAATCAGAGGGGCTTTGTCTCAGCAAAGCTCCCTTCTGTGAGAAATGAAACTGGACTTTGTCTTATGGAATATAGATGCACTGTGGGCAGTTTGTGTGAAAACACTTTGGAAACTGTGAAGCATTTTACCAGTGTGAGGAAGGATTACTATCATGACTTTAAAATCCCACCTTAGTAAAAGCCAATGAGCCTCCCAAGAGAGTCACTTAAGCAATGAAAAAAAAAAAATCTCTTTTATTCTGTAATACCTTTTCCCTAATAATGCAAGGAATTTTCTAAAGGCAATGCTGGTGAATTTAAGATTCACTTTTGAAATTTTGTGCATATCCAAAGGATGCTGCATTGGATTTTCTTGGTGAAACTGATTCAAATGCATCCCTATGAATTTTATTTACTCAGAACTTGAAACTGTGACTTGAAGTTATGAAATTGTTTTCTTGGTAAAGTTATGAAATAGTACTTGGTTAAGAATTCTCGAAGTTTTAAGAATCTACTTATTGATGCTCAGGAAGCTTCACTTTTTTGTTAGCAGTGGTTAGGTTTGGTGCTTTGCAGTGCTGATAATTATGAGCAAAACAAATATGAAAATTATTCCAACATTTCAAAATGGCTTTCCAGATGAGCAGTGCTTAGAATATTTTACTAGGAAACCATGTGTGCAAATACATGTGCTCATTAACTAATAAAGTTTCAGATATTTATATAAAATAAAAAGTTGAAATCTTTCATTTCACAGATGGGTAAACAAAGGCACACACAATCTCCATTATTTGTGTGTGATCATCCACCTGCTGTGACAGTCAAAAGCATACGCAAATATTTTAACTTTTATTTTGGTGTTTTTTCCTGACATGCTAGCATCCAGAAATTTAAGTGCTTCAGAGAAGGTGACCCTGATATTAAACCACCACATGTTCTTTGTTGTGAAATTTTAGCTTGGATAATATTTAAAATGTTCTCTTTTGCTTATTATACACTTACATATCCATGTTTGAGTTAATGTGAGACATATAAAACAATTCCTGTTGTCAAGTCCAAATGCAAAATGAGAAAAGATCTTCGGGGTTCTTCATTGGAGCATGAACTTGAAAGTTAGAAGGTTAAAGTTAGGGAATTAAAATGGGATGCTAGATGGCCACATTTGTTTTTTTGGGGGGGCACATTATCTTTTAAGAATAGCTACATGTTCAAAATAACTGCATTTATTGGCTGCGATTTGAAGCCTCTCCTAAGCCTATTCTTCTGGAAGGTGTTGAGTCTCCAAAGGCTCAGAATTGATCAACCATGAAACTGTGACCTTATGTAAACTTGCTAAGCAAAAGTATAATAATATGCATGCCCTCAGGGTGAGACACTCAGCCCACATTTGCTCTTTCATCCTTGCTCAGACTACAGTCATATTTCTTTGTTAGTATTTCCTCTTTGCATTGTGGGACAACTGACATTGATAGATAGCAGGGGAGAAGCTGAATTCAAAAAGAAAAAGAAGGAAATGCTGTTGGTTCAAAAATAATGTGTGTGAAAAGCGCTGTAGGTGCCCCTCCCCACCTTTCTTCCTTATTTCTTGAGCTGGAACAGCTGACAACAGGCACCACTGAACTATATATACTCTGGCCACATTCAGCTCATGTAAATTGTGATAAACAGCAAGCTCATAATATTTATTTTAGAAGTTCACGTAGTGAAAGTAAGTGTTCTTGACTTGTGTTTGCATGCTTTGAATGGAGCAGCTCTAAATTTCATGTATACAATTAACATGGCTGTGTGATGCTCTGCTTCACACAGGTGCTGGGCTTGGAACCCTTTGAAGAAGTGTGTCACTAACAGCTTGTGTATAATTGGGAAGAAGTCTTCAATGGAAGACCTCCGGGGGATCAATGGACAGTCTGTAAGTAAATGTGGTGTCAGTCTTAAGCAGAGTTACGACTTTTAAAATTGTAATGACTATTTTTGTTGTAACTTGACTGTCTGGAAATTTCTCAGTTGCTCTGTACCAATTTTTAATGATTTTGAACCTTAGGAATTAAGTTGTACACAATTTCATCAGCCTAACCTAATTTAAATTTCTTCTTCGAGGTATCAGCTATCAAAAGTAAAGTCAGAGAAAAAAAATTAACCTTTATGTTATGTAATTACACCAACATGCACAGCATAATTTTAGTGGTTATTACATTTTCCTTTGCCTCGGGGAAAGCATATTGTCTCACAAAGCTTGAAATTAGTGCCTTCTTTGGAGTGTTTTATATGTATTTGTTTTATAATTTATGTGTGTGTTTAAAATATATGCTTAGTGAGGAAGTTTCACAGTCTGACAAACTCTCAAATGAGTTTCAACCAAAAAAAATCTTTGAATTATATTTTATCTTGTGAGCAGAAAAGGTTCAGAAAATATTCTCAAGTCCATCTCAAGAAGAAAATTTCTTTTGGCTCACAAATGATTATAATTTAAAGTAATCATGTAAGTAATTTCTAAGTTATTTCAGTGGGTTAAAGTCAACATCCTTAGAAAAATTCTATAGCAATATTTGGGGAAGCATACACAGCCTTACTTTTTAGGTGCCTTGGTCAGATCTAATGCTTTTAGACATGTGGTTTCATAGCCCAGCTTTGTTCATGATGGAATTATCACAAACACAAAGTCTGATCTTTAGTAATGCTGTTGTGGTTCCTGTAAATGTGTGTTTTACAAGTGGTGTTAAGCAATAAGCAGTAACTGCTAATGGATAAGGATTTTAATAACCAATGGTCAAGCACTATCAGAACAGTTTTGGGTTGCTATATGCAATTACAGAGTGGGTTTTATGGATCTACTAAGTCATCTTCTGGGATAATTCATAGAAAGTAAATCTAGGCCACTTTGTACTGTGTAGCTTTAACCCTAAACAGGAAGAGCGTCCATAATTTATTTAGTTATTTTTTTTTTGGTGAAACTCCTGTAATATTTGATTTTATTATAGTAAAATACTTGTGTAATGCATGCAATATAAATGAAAAATAAGCTCACCAAATATTTAGCATTTACTGCCACCTTTGACGTAGAGGCAAGTTGACATGTTGGAAAACGGACAATTTTAACAACTTTTGCAAAGATATCTTGCTGATCATAATTTTTTTTGATATTTTATATATTGCCAACTAACCTAAGAATAAAGAAATTAACTAAAATTTGAAACCAAAATAAAAAAAATATGTAAGAAAATGTAAGGAATAAGAGATCTGCTTTGACTTTCATAACTAAAATGACATTTTTGTTTCTTAAATTAAAAATATTTCATTGTGTATATTTATTACAGACCATGCCGGCCACATAAGGGCATTTTCACACAAAGAGCACAATGCTCTTGCATCCCTCACCTCCCTTTACCCCACCCGTCCTGTTAGTCCCCTTCATAACAAAATGATGTGTTTAGTGGACAATGTAATTGCACATCATTTGGTTCTTTTTTAACTACATAGTGTGAAACTTTTAAGAGGCAGTTGACTAACCTAGAGGTACAAAACTAGGCAGAACTATTTCTCAATGAAAATATGTGGCATTGATTGGAGAAGACTTCTGGCAATTAGGTGCCTGTGGGCTCAGTCAGGGATGGCCTCCACCTCTCAGAGGCTCTGTGTGGAGTCTTTGGGTGGCTCCTCCAGGCTCACTTCCACCTGCTCTCAGGTTCCCCCATTCTTAAGAAGGTGAAGAAAGAGACCTAAGGAAAGAAGACCTGGAACTCAGTGGGAAGCATTCAAGCAACAGGATAAGAGTCTTGGACTAAACTGCTCGTGTTTCCAAACAGGGTTGAAATTTCTCTTGCTTGTCACTTTCTTCTTTTCAAGATTTTCTTACAGGACATCTCAACTGTATTTGAAGCAAACGCACAAGAGCATCTGTACACCCATGTACCTCTGTTCTGTGTACTGAGAGACACAAATCTTCACAAACACGTGTCTGTGTCCTGCAACCTTGACCCTGTCATCAAGCAGAACTCCCCACTCTGGCGGTCCTCGGGGTGCCTGTCCTCCACAGTGTCCTCCTCTGACCCCACAGACAAGCTCTGCTCATTACTGTTTTCACCCACCATCGGTTTTGCCTATATGTCCACGAGCTCATGTGTACTGAATCCTAATACCACATCTTTGTTTGCTTCTGTTTGTTTCCCTTCCTATCTGCAAGATGCCTCAGTGCCATGGTGGGTAGCAGTCAACAGATTATTATTTTTATTGGTGCGTAGTATACATTGCAAACAACCTTTTTTGGAAAACTATTAAATGTATTCCAAGTGTTACTCTGAGAACTTGATTCTTTGCACCAGTAGAATGAGAAACATGAAATGCATACAACCCGATTACTCCGTATTGTAGCATTATTGTTCTAGAACTCTCTTCCACTCTGTAGCCCTTTACTCACAGGATTATGCCTACTACTGGCCTATTTTGAGTTGGGCCCATTCCATCTAGAACTATTTATTTATCTTAAGGGAGAAAGAGCTATTTTTGTCCCACAACTTGAGGCTATAATCCATAGTGTTTAGGATTTTACAGCAGTGGGAACTTGAGGTAGCTGGCCACATTGCATTCTCCGTGAAGAAGCTGAGAGCAGAAAGTGCATGTTTCTATCTAGAACAATTTAATCCTTGTTTCCCTGTGTACATTCATGATAGGAGTCAGACCTTCAGTTTTCTCATCAGATTTTTTAAGAGAAGTTTCTTGACAGGGTTCACACACAAAGCTAAGTAGCAAACATACCTGTGATACACATGTGCAATTATCAGTATAAGTTCATGAAGCTTTCCTGGATTTCAGTTCTTGATGGTTCTTTGCTCTTCAGGTATTGAGACATGATGAGTTGAGGAGTTGATGAGGCAGGTGTCTCCACATGCCTCACAGTTAGACCAAAGCTCCAGGCTGGGCAGAGGGCTGACAAGATTACCATCACTATTGTGACAGCTGGTAAACACAGGGCATCCCCCTGTGGTAGAGACTAAAAGGAGTGTGTCTGTCATTCAGTAGGTGTGAGGGTGGCTTGTGAACAGCCTGTAAACTGGCGTGTGCATTCTTAGTATTAGGGTACCACTGTGGGTTGTGAGAGGTGAAGCAATTGGTTTTGAGTTGGCTTAATGACACTTGTAGGAAACAAAAGGGGTAATTGTAAGCATTGAGAAGCACAGCACTTCTGTAACAGCTCCTAACAGAGTTGTAGGACTATGTCATGTTATAAAGGCCAGTGAACAGAGGTGAGATAGCTTCTCACTGGACAAAAATGTTGTCAGAAATCCTGCCTTCCTTATTCTGGAATGTTCTGCTCATATTCCCTACAACTCAGAGAAGGAAGCAATGATGTGATTTCCTAAGTTCTATCTACCCTTCTGTTGGATACATGGGGTTCACAGCATTTCTGTCATGCTCTGGCCATAGCTCCAGTCACCTTTCAGGGTGTTCTCATTGGGTGTGCAAAGCTCCACTGGTATCTCAGTGCACCCCAGTCTAAAGATGCGACCATCTAAGAAAAGTGAATGACAGAGCATGGACTATGACTACACTTTCCTGTTTCTTTGGGTCATTTCTAGGAAGGAAATTATGTCAACACTTAAAGCAACAAACAAACCATCATCAATGAGCTCTTTTTAAAAAAATGAATAAAAAGAACTTACAAAATGTTTTTTGGTGAGGGTACAGTTAAAAGCTTACCACCTAGACCTAGGGTGGATTTCTTTCTTTTTTGGTGAACCAGTTAGTTTGGTGAGAGATTAGTCACGGGAGCATGGGAAGCTTTGCAGTGGCCTATCACTCCCTGAAGAAAATACGTCACCTTCCTTTAACAACCATAGCTGTCTGTGGATACTTAGGGAAGGACTGGGCCTTACGTGTCTCTCCCTCCTCCATGACATGCTGTTGACAGGTTATACCACAACTCTGAATAGGTTAACCAGGCTCCAGTTGATGGACCCACGCCAAAGGGTATTTGGGAGCACAAATTGACTTGATAGGCAAGGATTAGGGCCAACCAAGCACAGGAAGCATCTTCTTGTCAAGAGCAAAATATTTAAAGCCAGACAGACCAGCTCAGTTTTCTCTTTGCTCTGAGGCAAGTTTCTTAATATCTCTAAACCTTAGTCCTTTCTCACTTGCAAAGTGGGGGAAATGATTATGGGATTAGAAATATTATACTATATATTATAACATATAAGAGACATACTGAGAAGCAGCACAGGCTTCTTAGTTTGACTCTGAATACACAGTTGAGCTGAGATGCTTGCTAACAACCCTGAACAAGCGAACCCTGAACAAGCGGATGTGCTTCCTCTGGAGCATTTTCTAATGTCTGACAATGGAATGATGTTCACAGGGCTTCTGTGATGTTGAAAGAGGTTCCATGTGTGAGACTGCCAATGACATAGGGCACATGCCATCTCAGTGTCTGCTGTTAGTACGAATAGCATCCCAATAACATCCAGGTACATTCCAAGCACATCCACAGTAAATGCTTGCTAGTTGCTAGTTTTTTAAATTTTAATTAACTTTTTAATTTTAGTATTAAAATTTCCTTTAGGGAAAGGACTAGGTACTATCTCTTAATTTAGATGCAATGGGCACTTATTCACAGGGTTAGGATGATGTTGTCACTTGGGATGTCCGATCGTGCTGGCAGGGATTAGGCAAAGTTCTTCATGTGAGTAGACCAGTGTGGTTGGGCGTGGGCGTTGCGCAACATGGATGCACTTACCTACATGCAGGCAGTATATGCATACACATAAAATAAAAATAATAAATAAATTCTTTTTAAAAAGTCTAGGTTGGAGTGTGACTTGAGAGCTTGGAAGAGACAGGCCAGCAACATTCCAACTGGATACCAGGTTGTATTAGCAGTTGGATGATTTTTAGATAAAAACTAAAACAAAGACAGGAAAATTGCTCCAGGGGCAGGACAGTGACATGTTTATATTTCCAGGGCCAAACACTCTGCTTGGGCACTCAGTAAATGTTTGTTTATCTGTGCTGGTCAACATCTCGTGTTCTGGTGTCTACATACACCAAATAAATAGAGTGTGACAAAGATGGAAATTGCTTGTGACTGATGCTGGAGAGAAAAGAAAAGGGGCTCTAACCACTGAGATGTCTGCCCTTTGGTTGCCTCTGGTCAGCACTTTTCATCAGCAACGATTAATATGAGGGACTGATCCTGAGCAAACTCACAGATCTTTAGACTTCATGGGAAGTAGGGAGAATAGTTTAAATTCTTAAAGTAAAAACCTCAAGCATGCATGGTAGTACACACCTACAATCTCAGCATTTAGGTGACCGAGGTAGGAGATTCTAAGTTTGAGTCTAGTCTAGGCTATGAGATCTTCAAAACAAAATAAAATGAAAACACAAAACAAAAACAAAAGCAAAATACGAACAACAGCAACAAACCCCAAATAATAACTTCCTGGTTCTAAACTTTGTTACCATGAGAAATGATAGTGATTACTTATCATTGTTGTGTGAGCTGCATATATCCATATAGGAATTATATCACAAATTTTCAGTAAAGAACCAGATGAGAGGGGCTGGAGAGATGGTTCAGTGGTTAAAAGCACTGGCTGCCCTTGCAGAGGACCTGGGTTTGGTTCTCAGCACCTACATGGTGGCTAAAAACCAACCGTGACTCCAGTTCCAGGGGAATCTGATAACTTCTTCTCACCTCCGAGGGCATTGCACAACACAGATGTACTTACATACATGCAGGCAATAAACTTATACACGTAAAATAAAAATAATAAATAAAATATTTAAAAAATAAAAGTGAAGAAAACGGTTCTTGTGGGCCAGAAGGTCTCAGTCACAGGTGCTAAACTCTGAAGTTATGGCTTGAAAGCCACATGGTTAAACAGAGCAAAGGTCCCAGGGTAGTGTGATTGCGCACAGACACACTGAGGACCTGGGTTGCTCTCTTTCCTGCAGCTACAGGTAAGGTGCGTTTGCATATATTCAACCTCCTCTTCTGGGATTTCTCACTTTCTTCCCTCCTGCCATCTTGGCTGTGTCTTATCTTCTCTCTCTGGGCTGCATTTTCCTCATTTTCAAAATGGAGCATTTAGGAAATCTTTTCCGGTTCTGTTTCTGTCATCCTTTTGGTGCTCCCATTGGACTGAAGGATTTACATCCCAAATGAATGTTTGTGTGTGTGCAGAGATGCACAGGACTCATAGGCTTAGCATTGGTGTGAGCTCTAGTGGGTGGTTTGATAACCCACCTCCACAGAATTCCAGGGGTGCATTTGAACCCCAATGAGATGCAGCTCTACAGATCTAAATTCTGCTTTGCTTCCTCCCTTCCCCCTCCCTCCCCCCTCCCTTTCCTTCCTTTTTCCCCCCTCCCTCCCTCCCTCCCTCCCTTCCTTCCTTCCTTCCTCCCTCCTTTTTTTCTTCCTCCTCTCTCTGAATTCTTCATCTCTTGATCAATGAATATTATTGATGGCAGAGCTTATATTTGCCGCTAACATGACAGTGAGGACATTTTCAGTCCCACATTGCTGTGCATGTAATTTACCTATACTATCATCTCCACTATTTTTATTATCAGGTTTAAACAATATGTAGGATATCATAAAGAAGCACTTTTGCATTCCTCAGACAGCATCTGTTGTGCTTCTAAAACAAGCTCACAAATTCCTTGGTATTCCTCCTTTTGAGAGGGAGCATGCTAACAAAATTCCTTGAGAATGACCCCTTGTGTCCCTTTGAGTGTAGTCTGAACATGGACGTCTAAGCAGGAAATTAGCGAGAAGGGACGGCATGGCACTGTGGACAACAGGTCACAAAAGTCATTGTGGCTTGGATTCTTCTCTGTGGAAAGCCAGCTGCTATGAATGGGCAGGGGCATTCAGGCAGCTCTGTGAAGAGGACCACATGGCCAGGACCAGCAGCCTTCTGCAACAATCATGTGTATGAGCCAAATTGCAAATAGACTCTTGGATGACTGTGGCCCCAGTAACACTGCACAAGATAATAAAGGTGAATTTTAATTATCTTTTTTATTCTGGTGCTGGGGGTGAACCTTGGGACTTCATGTATACAAACAAAGTATAGACTGTGCACTGAACTGTACTCCTCACCTATGCTAATGTGTTGAATTCTGAGATAATTTGTCTCACCTCAATAGACAGTGAATACAGTGATCCTACCAACTTTATTTTTCCGTTACAATTATTAAAATACAGTGAAATAAAGTTTTTCCAACAGCTGGTCAGTTACTCATATGAGCTCACAGTAATGCTTGACAGCATGGACAGTCCCAGGCAAGTTCAAACCAAACTCCTAGCACAGACATAGAGAAATGGGTAAGAAATGCCAGTCCTACCTGAGTTAACTATCGGCCAGCAATGAATGCTGGGTCAGGGAGAGACAGTCTCTTTCAAGGACAGGACTCTTGGTAACGTAACCACACTTCAGCAGAGGGACTCATACTGAAGGACATTTGGAGACACAAATCAGACTCTGCAGGTCTTATTATATATGTAATAGAGTACACTAACTTGGTCAGGGAGTAGTAAGGGAAGGTGAGGATAGAGGATGGAATCTAAATACAATCAAAATATAATATATGAAAACCAAAAAAAAACTGTATGCAAAAAATTATTAAAATATGCCAGCATTTTTGAACCAAAGAAATTAAGCTTAACAGTAATTATATAAATTAAAATAATTACATGTGTGTAGTTACATAAGTAGAATTATGTCTTTATCTCTTTTTTTTTTTTGTCAACTGAGTTCACTCAGATGTCAATTTATCTTTATCAGCCCCTCTCAAACAGGACCGTTCTTACTCATTCAGTAAGTGCTTTGAACTGCTAATTAGCATAGTATTTTTATTCTCATCCTTTTTTTTGTCCACCCTAATTTGAAAGACATTTACCTTTAGTTGCTGAGCTCTTTAAGGACAGACAGCAGGGCTGGGGTGCAACCCCCTGCTTCTGGCCCCAAGTGCTCTCTGTTTTGCACATTGTAGATGGGCAAAATGTTTTGGTTGAATGAATGAATGAATAAATACAATTGCCTGGAATGGAGGTTTTGTAAACAGAGGGAAATCTTCACAAGTGCTAACTTGGCAGCTTTGTCCCCCATGGCTCCAGGGAGCCAGGCACCACTGGAAACAGACCAGCATCCTGCTCAGAGCTTGTCTTACCCTGCCTGCTTTCATGAAGGTGGAGGAGGTATGCAGACAACAAACACCACTGCTACAAACTTCCTGATCTGGACCTCCATTGATTGAACATCTCTGGTAATTTGATCAGAGCATGAGATTAATGTTAATTAATTAATTAATTAATATATTCCTTTTAATAATAGGGCTGTAAGAAAAATTCGTAAAATAGATTAATTCAGTCTATGTGAATTCATGAAACTAAGTGAACGAGGTCAGTTAATAATCACATCCCAAAGATTTCAAGCACTTTTTGCAAATAAGCCATATTTATTGAAAATTTTCCAGGGTGATCTCCTCAGGGGCTAAAATGTCTAGTTCAAAACAATTTCTGTTGCTAGGGTTTTACTGGTTTGTGTGTGTGTACGTGTACGTGTACGTGTGTGTGTGTGTGTGTGTGTGTGTGTGTGTGTGTGTTTTATTTGTTTGTATGTTTTGAGATAGGCTCAAACTTACTGTATAGTCAAGGCTGGACTTGACCACCTGATTTTCCTCCCCTAGACTCCTCCTTCCCAGTGCTGCGATTATAGGCATGAGTCATCACACCAGACTCAAAGGAATTAATAATAATTCTTGTAGAGTTCTTTCAGTTTCAAACAAGATACTGTAGATATTAGAGTTATTTTAAATTGTTGATTCATGTAACTATGTACATATATGCCTATCCATATTAAAGACATAACTGAGCTTGTGTTCTTAGTCAATATGAATAGGAAAATACCTGTCAGGGCAGTGGAGGGAGGGTGCCTGGTAGGGTTGGCACACAGCTTAAAGGTGTGTTTTGCCTTGGAAGCCCCCTATGTAGCTGGAGCTTAGCTGTGTGCCAAACTCTGATAGTCTCTGAACCAGAGTCTGCACCTCTAAAATAGGAATATCATGCAGTCATTCTTCCGTATTTATAGAGGGCAGGTTTCAGGAGTTCCACCAGTATCAAAACCTGTACACTTTGGTTCAAAGATATTGAGAATTTTACTAATTTAATGGAAAAATAGGTTGGCAAGATGACTGTATTAGTTGTCTACTGCTGAGTAACAAATTGACCAAGAATTGAGCACTTTAATAGACATTGGGGCATGATTATAGCTCAGTGGTACAGCCTGGAATTAGCCTTTCCTTGTACAAAATGGTACATTTGCATAGAACCTATGCACTCCTTTTTTTTACTTTAAATCATCTTCAGGAGCTGGTCTGGTGGTCACTCTTTTAGTACCAATCTCCTTGGAGTCTCAGAGGGGAGGATCACTTAAGCCCATGAGTTCAAGACCAGGATGGGAAATGGAGTAAGGCCTTGTTTCCAAAATAAATAAAATTTAAAATCTTTAGATTAGTTATAATACCAAAGATAGTGAAAGTGAAAGAGCTCTGTAAATAGTTGCATTATTTAGGAATAATGACAAGGAACAACGGTATATACATATTTAGTACAGTGAAGTCTTTTTTCCCAAATATTTTCCATCCAAGATTGGTTGAATTCATGGATAAATCAAACACAGAACAGTATTTCAGTTCTGAGAATCAAAAGATGCTCACAAGTGCTTTTATTAAACAATACAGCAAAATACAAGCAAATATTACAAACAAATGTACGCATCTTCTTGCAGGGGGCATACCTAAAAAATAAGCTCCAAAGCTCTGTTTTCCTCCTTAACATTTTCTCCTTATCATAAAGGAAAAGATAAAAGTATTATTGTTGTTGTTGTTATTATTATAATTTGACTCATTGTATCTTATTGAGATTTCTTATAGGTTCCTGGGTAAGAAAGGTATTTTCTAATTGATGATTTTTAAATTTTTTTCATTTTGTAATATAGAGCTCATAGTCAAAAGGATGTATGAGATATTTGCACTGGGTGAACAAATACTGGAACAAGTGATTATTAATTCACTTGTTATTTAAATTATGTATGAACTAAACCAGCTTTTATTATAATTTATTTGTTGCTTAGGAATTTTTGCAAATATGGAGTATGCACTTAGCATTTACAAGCCCTTGACACCACATTAAAAAAAATTTGTCGAAGCATATAGTATTTTAATTTGTGGTGGTGGGATGCTGAGGATTTAATCCAGGGATTTACACATGTTAAATGTATGCTTGACCACTGAGTTACCTGAGCCCTGATGGCTATTATTGATGAAATAGTTATATTTCTTTCAATGTATAGTCATCTAAGGAATAGTTTTGAAGTATAAAATTTTAAGCTTTGACTATCTAAATATTAACCTTAACATCAATCATATTTTTAAAAATATATTTTTATTGAATTTTTGTGGATTTCATACAATACATTTCAGTAATATATAGCCCCCCTTCCCTATCTGCAACCCACCCCCATAGCTTGCTCACAGGACTTCTTGCGTTTTGCCATATATATTAAGGCCTATTGAATCAAGTTTGTGTACCCAGATATCCCTTGGTATGAGTTCATTCACTGGAGCCTGTTAAGCCTTTCTAACATCACTCCCTTAAAGAAGACCAACTCTCCCACACCCAGTAGTGATCCTCTGCCAATAGGTCCTCCCCAGAGTTCTGACCTCCTATTCATTTCCCCATCTCTATGCTAGTTTTGAATTGATTGAGTTCACATGGGTCTTGTGCATGCTGTCACCATTGTTATAAGTTCATATGAGCAAGGTCCCAGGAGCCTGTAAGGCTGTTTCCATATGCTTGCACCTCCTCCCTGGCTCTTACAATTTTTCCTACCCTTTTTTTTTTTTTTTTTGTCTTTTTGAGGTAGGGTCTCCCTGTAGTCCCAGCTGACCTGAACTCATTATGTGGACCAGACTGGACTTGAACTCACAGATATCCACCTGCCTCTGCCTCCCGAGGGCTTGGACTAAAGGCGTGCACCACCATGCCTGGCTTTTTCCTACCCTTTTTTAAACAAATTTTTTAAAATTATTTATTTAATAACCATATAATTAGAAGAGGCATTTCATTACAACAGCATTGACATATTCAATAACAATTTCCAGAGCTAAGATGCTTCTCTTTCAAAA
>NW_008351958.1:1989773-1990092 GCF_000622305.1 Nannospalax galili | reverse complement strand
TATGTAGACCAGGATGGCCTTGAACTCACAAAGATCCACCTGCCTTTGCCTCCAAAGTGCTGGGATTAAAGACATGCACCACCACACCCAGGTAGAAAAATTCATTTTTAATTCAATTAACACTAAGAAAGATGCATATGCGTTTCTAATCTCTATATATCTGATGATTACTAGTCACAGTTGCTTACTTTCTGAGTCTTAGTACCTGAGTATGGATATAAAATCATCAGGTAGATTTCACCGGTCATGTTTATCACCTCTACTATTTAACATGAACTACATTTTTATGCTCCCTCCTCAAATGTGTCTTTTTAAAAAA
>NW_008351958.1:1989154-1989432 GCF_000622305.1 Nannospalax galili | reverse complement strand
GAAGGTATCGCCTGTCTGGTATTGTTGCTTGTTATGTAGCCTTTAGCTATATATATGGACTCATGCAATTATATTGGCCCCTTTAAACTTTGGTTATACTTTCCTTTTGCTTGTTTAAGGCCACACAGTTGGTCCAGATAAACCGATTTCTTTTTACTCTTAAGGTCGTTTGAGGATCTGTTCCTCAGGGGTCACATGGGCTTGGGAGGAGCCCCTGGCTCCTTTCTTTTACCAGTTCCACCTATGTGAAGATAAGTCAAAGGTCCTGCTCTACCATT
>NW_008351958.1:1968884-1988879 GCF_000622305.1 Nannospalax galili | reverse complement strand
AGTCTGGTATTTTTAATTATTGTGTGTCATGTAGATAAATCTTAGGCAAAGACCAGTTGTTCTCAGATAAACGTTACCTAGACATATATTTCTTGATCTGCTATGTATAATTTGTCAGTAGGTTGTAGGAGTAATATGGTTCTCTCTGGTTTTCAAAACTAGCTAGGCATTGTTTATCTCTCACATTGTCTCACCCCTCCATCATGGTTTTCCCTCTTAAGGTGCCCCCATATCCGCCCTTTCTCCCTTACTAATACCCTTCTCCTATTGTTCTACCTCTCTTGAGCCCCTTCTTTCCCTTTATCCCCTAGGTTCCTTGTATACCCTTCCCTCCCCTCTCCCTTAAACTAACACAATTTTTATCCATATCTCCCTTATTAAGGCCCGTTTCCTACTGTTCTTCTCTTTCAGGTCATTTCTTTTCCTTTAGCTCCCTGTTTCCTTTCCATTATCCTGGTTCCTATAGTTATGTCTGGTAGCATAATTATTTATCAGTCTGATCCTAGGATCCACATATGAGGGAGAACATATGTCAATTTTTTTTCTGAGTCTGCGTTACTTCACTTAGTATAACAGTTTCTAGTTTCATCCATTTACCTGCAAATTTCATGATTTCATCTTTCTTTACTGCTGAGTAAAACTGCATATAAATAAAATGCATATAAATGAAACACATTTTCATTATTCACTCATCAACTGAGGGACACTTAGGTTGCTTCCATTTCTTAGCTATTGTGAAAAGAGCAGCAACAAACATGGATGTACAAGTGTCTCTGCGATAGGACGAGTTCTTTGGGTATATGCCAAGGAGTGATATAAGTGGGTCAAATGGTAGGTTCGTTTTTAGTTTTTTAAGAGTTCTCCACACTGCTTTCCACAGGGGTTGAACCAGTTTGCAGCCCCACCAGCAATGGATGAGTGTTCCCCTTTCCCCACATCCTCTCCAGCATTTGGTATCATTTGTTTTCTTGATCTTAGCCAGTCTGACTGGGGTAAGGTGGAATCTTAAAGTGGTTTTAATTTGCATTTCCCTAATTGTTAGTGATGTTGAACACCTTTTAAGATGTTTCATAGCCATCTTTACTTCTTTTGAGAACTCTCTGTTCAGCTCCTTAGCCCATCTTTTATTTGGGTTGCTTCTTTGCGATGGTCCCTGAGTCCTGGGTGAGTGAAGTTTAATATAGGAGTCCTGTCCAGGGACCCACACTCTGCAGTCTCTTTTTCTCTAAACTTTGGCCAGTTGTGGCCTTTTGTTTTCATCCCTTCCATTGTATGAGGAAGCATCCCGTCACAGATGAGATTTAAGAGATGCATTAGTATTCTTTGTATCTTTGTTCCACTATGTTCCATGAGACTTAGGTATAGAGGTTACATTGTAGATGTTTCACTTATGTTTGGGCATCTCTCAGACAGTTATTCTCTGGGTGTGATCAGCTGTGGAACTCTGTAATTGCCTGTTTGATGAGTGGTGACTGGTATACTTGTCTATAAATATAAGGATCCATATTTAGTATATAGTTCAAAAACCTACTGAAAAATACAAATAAAATATCTGTACATGACTGCATGTGTATAGCTTAAAGCTATATAACAAGAAATACAGTGCCAGACAGAAGACACCTCCCTTCCAGTTATTAGTCAGGGTGGTGCAAGAGACTCCCAAAATTACACAGGCTATTGCAACCTCCCTTTCTTATCTGCCAGAACTTGAAAGCAAGATTCTATTGCTGAAGACAGGACATACTTCTGACACAAGACTTGGAGCAATGGAGCTGGAATTGACCTGGAAGCCTCCTCCCTGAAGACTAGCTCTCATAGTTGTGGAGGACACTATGCAAGCTGCTAATAGCGAAAATCAATAGATGGTCCAATCCCAGTTTTAAGCCTAATAACTACAACAATGGCCAGCACAGAAAACTATATTTGGGCAGTAGTGGTACTTTTATCTTGAGGGTAATCAACAGCTACCTAATTGTACTTAAAGCCCACTCAACGGGACGGAACTTATGTGTGGCACTGTAAACATAGCCAACTGCACATAGCTGGAAAGATCATAGATCTTAGAGAAAATCCTGTTTGTCACATCCCTAGACAAATATAAATCTCACCAAACATATTTTATAATAATAGAAATATCAATATGATAAATCACTTAAAATAACCCTTCTGTTTCCCACTTATAAAAGGAAATAAATATTCCTGATATAAGGGAAAATAATCAAGCACACATTTTTCCTTACTCACCCTCAGGGCATTAGTGTTTTTCTTGACTTTTTTTCTGAGTTGTATGAAGCACACATCAATATATATGTATGTATATTTATATTTGACCTCAACCGGTAAGCTGGGAGATTTAACTTTGAAAATGTGTTTAAATATTTTAGATGTAGGCACACCAAGTTATGTAACTGGAAAAAATGTGTATTATTGGTTGCATTTAGCCATTTGTGTTTTCAAAATCGTTAACTGTTGGTGGCAACGTAGAAGGCAGACAACTTTAAAACATTTTCAATGTTTTTATGCATAATGGTAACTTTTATTAACTTTTATTTGTGAGAAAAGTGAAAACTTAGCATTAGGTTTTTGCTCAAATTCTAAATTACTTGAGACAGATATGTATTTTAACTGAGCAGCAGCATTTTATCTTGCTTTCCAAAGTGGTTATTTTTCTGTTTACCTGAGATTATTTTCTAAAATACAGCTGAGTGTTTTCAACAAAAAATGATTTGTACCTTACACAGTTTATATTCAAACTGTCAGCCAGGTTGCCATCTTAAAACAAAATGGCTGCCAGCAGCCAGGAAAAATGTTCAAATGATCTGTTGGTCTCTTTGTGGCATTGAATGAGAGCTACGATTTGCTTAATCATCAGCAATGGCACTAAAAGACATCTCAGGACTAGTTTGCATAGATGTGTGATGAGATTCTGCAGTGAGTGTGTCATTTTGGGCCCTTTGAAAGTCACAGGCACTTTTGGAGGGCAGAGCTGCATTATTGCCTTTGAAAGTTGCATTAGCTTTGTTCAGTTCTGGGGCAATTGTTGCTGAGGTAAGGGTTATGTCTATGCTTCCAATAATAGCTGAGTAAAACTTGTTATTATTGGAAGGCCAGGCCTGAAATTCTTATCTTGCTACACTTTTTTAAAAAAAAAAAAAAAAAAAAAAAAAAAAAAAAAGGTCAGGTCAGGTGTGGTGATACAGGCTTTTAGTCCCAGCACTTGGAAGGCAGAGGCAGGTGGATCCCTGTGAGATTGAGGCCAGCCTGATTTACATAGGGATTTCTAGGTCAGATGGAGCTACAGGAAGACCAGGTCTTAAATAAAATGAAGAAGAAAGAAAAATGATCATAAGTATTAAAGATACATATAAGAGTAGAAAAGTTTATAATCTTATACTTTATTGGAAAGTTTTAATATCATATATAGTTTTTCTAAAAGATGACAAAGTAATTATGTATTAACTTATTGGAGATATTATTCCAAGAATCCTTTCACATGTATGCTGAAAAAGTTATGATAGTTAAGTTCTCTGTATAGTATATATTTTTAAGTAATTAAACCAATTAATGGTCCTCAAATACTACACCCTAAAGGAAGGGATGGAACTGATTTTCTTGGAAGGTATTGGTTTCATGTCCTTGGAGATGGACCTATTACCGCAAAGAATAAGTAACATGTGTAATAGGTGGCAGCAGGGACTGTTCTGAGTTTTCTACATATGCTGGGCTAGCTCATTACTACTTGGTGATAATCTTCTAGAGACTCCAGTGTGGAGAATGAGGTGGAATGCGATTACTCTGGAATCCTTTCCAAGCCTGAGATTTCATGACTCCAGGATTTATTACGTCCTACTTAATGAAAGAGAGGAAGTGAGGCTATAAGGATCAAGGTGGCTTTTTTCACAGTCAAGAAAGTAAAAATGCATAATATTCTCTGCTGCTCCTTTTTTTTTTTTGGTTTTTTTTTTTGGTCTTTTTGAGACAGGGTCTCCCTGTAGCCCCAGCTGTCCTGGAACTCACTATGTGGACTAGGCTGGCCTTGAACTCACAGAAATCTGCCTGCCTCTGCCTCCCGCATACTGGGATTAAAGATGTGCGCCACCATGCCTGGATCTGCTGCTCTTTTGAGGTTAACAAATGCTTTCAAAGAAAATTTATTATTATTTTTTCCAGAAAGTTTCACATAATGCACATCAAATTAGAAATACTTGTACTATTTCTCGCATTCTTTCAAGCCCTCTGTGAGTCCTCAAGTATAGAAAAGTCCCTTAATTCTTTTTAAGGTCTAGCAAAATTCCTAATTCATTTGTGATTTAGATAAGCTTTAGCTAGTTATAAATTAACTTGGGGATAATCCTGTTTCTTTTCTTTCCTCTTTTCTTTGTTTTCTTTTTAACAGATGCTCAAATGCTAATTGTGTACCTAATCTTAAAATAAGAACTCCAGTGATTACTTAGTCAACAAGCAATAATATAAAAAGTTTGAAAATATGTGCAGCCCTGGGAGACAAAGTAAAAAGGAGGTCTTGCTTGTGAAATATTTGGGAACTCTTAATCTACACGGCAATTCCTCTACTTCATTTTACAGTTTTGGAGAAAAAGAAATATGTTTATATTTTGGTGGTTTAAAAAATAAGCTAAGAGACCATCTGTATTCACTCTTAAAGATTTTTACATGTAAAGGGACGCTAAGATAATGTCTCCATCACTAGACACTAGCTTTTCCATGCATTCTACTGTTAGAAATTTCTACAGAGCACTTCCAAATAAAGCTTCCTTTTGTTTTGAATATGCTTTATTCAACTTGTTTCTTAACATATTCATGAAATATATCCCATTCATGTTCCAACTTTAAAAAATTATCCGTGTGTCTGAGTACTATTGGGTGAATTATGCATAATCTTAGTCTTGATTTCTGGTAATAGAAATGTGACTCATACTGAGGACAAATTTGAGATATAGTGAAAACATTACTAATATTCAGGCAGTGTTACAGTTTTTCGTGTTTGTGGATGCTGTTACCAGTTAATTATACTACTTGTGTTCACTTACATTATGCACGCGCACTTACTAATAGCTATATAGGGTTCTCTCTGATTCAGTTCTAAGTACTGTTGGTTTATTTTGTTTAAAAAAATATAAGGGAGGGGGGCAGCTAGAGAGATGGCTCAGTGGTTAAGAGCCCTGACTGCTCTTGCAGAGGACCTGGGTTCAACTCCCAGTACCCACATGGTGGTTAACAACCATTCATAACTCCAAGTCCAAGGGATCCAATACCCTCTTCTGACCTCCGTAGGAATTGCACGACAGGGGTATGCTTACATACATGTAGATAATGTACTCATACATAAAATCATAATAATAAAATTTTAAAAAAGGGCTTTTTATAATATATTTTTATTAACGCTTTGATAATTTCATGCATGCATATATGTATTAAGGTCATATTTACCTCCAATAAGTTTTTAAAGCACCGATCCAAAGATACCATTGGAGGAATGGTTACTACCCACAATGGCCAGCCTGTGGTAAACATTTTTAAAAACATATTTTCAAACGCAGTTAGAAGTTGAGATTTATGGGCCTTTGAGACTCAGAATATTATTTACAGCTAAGGACAGAGGCTGTAACTGCAGTTTTTTACCTAAGTTTTAGAATGATGTGCATTAATGTTTCCTTTAAAATTCTTCTCAATACTGTTCTGTAGGCTAATTTCTTTAATGGGAAAATACTATGGAATCTAGACAAATATTCACATCTTCAGTCTGGATTTCTGATCCCTATTACCTCAGCTGTCTTAAACCCTTTGATAGAATTAGCACTCCTCTGGCCTGAGAGCTTGCTTCTCTCCTAAGCAGGCTGAACTCTGGCCCTGGGCTATGGAGATGGATGAGGAAGTTCTCTGCTTCTCTTTCACTGAGGTGTGGGTCTCCTGTTTACCTTGGAAAGAAAAGATACAAGTATCTCCTAAAGTGGATTAGGCTCGGCAAGACAAGATGATAAATTTGCACTATAAACTCGGGCAGCTGTGAGCGGGCAGTATGTGTGAACTTTCTTACCTTCTTAAAAATCTTGATAGAGTTGTAGCTAAGCCCTTAACAGTCAAAAAACAAACTGCCAATGAAGTTTATTTTCTTTTTTGCTGAGTTTTCTGGACCATTGTTCCGCTTGAGGGGCCCTGTTTGTTAGTTTTGGCTCGCAGGCTTCTCTTCCCTCAGAGCAGGCTCTTCTTAGAGACCCTCAGTGCACAGGGCTCAGGGGCGCCTCAGTGTGTTCACAGCCCCTCTAAAGCCCAAGGAACTGCCTGACTTCCTGCCTGGGATGGAGGAGGGGTGCCAATGAGTGGGTTTGTATCTGTAATGTAAATACATAGTTGATTTTGTGGAAAACTGGGACATTTTTGTTTGTTCTCGTAAAAGGTTCCTGCTGGAAATCTTATTTTAAATTTGGCTTTTAGCCTTTTCTTCTGTGACTTGGATTCTGATCTGATTTTCTGCTTCCATGACCCTCCTTCTTTTTTTTTTTCAAAAATTTGAAATATTCAATTCAACATTAGCTGTGCTTACAAGCTACAGAGCAGAATAAAATCACATTACAAACACTGTATTAGATTTTATCATTTGTTTCTTCTTGCCTGTGCAAGGATTTCTTCATGTTCAGTAGAACTAATTTGCAGTCAGACACTGAGGTCTTCTAGAAGGCCAGCAGGCTCCAGAAATTAATTTCTCCAAATAACCACTCCCTCTTAGGCCAACCATGGAGGGACACCACGAGGGCCTAAGAAGGCAGAGCCCCTTTTGAAGTCTGGAATGTTTTGACTGACTTGAAGCAGGCGGCTGGAATGAAAGGGTAATTTCAGTGACCCAGGGGATTTTTTTTTTTTTTTTTTTGCCATTTTCAAATATTGGGTAAAACAAAGAGAAATTGCTTGCTCTAATTTAAAAAGACTTAGTAATCAGGAAGGCAACCAGACTAAGAAGAAAGCTCCAAGGTATGAAGGTTACTTACTAAACCTAGATTGCTAGTAAATTCAAAAATATTGCACCTTCAAAATCAGAAAATCCTAGAGCAGATGAATTTAGTCAACATCAGTGTTCATCATCTATATCTGAATTTATTTTCTGTTGTTTATTTGATTCTACTTTATTTTATGATTTATTTATTTTTATTATATATATATGTTTTGCCTGCATGCATGTCAGTGCATCATGTGCATGCAATGCCCACAGTGGCCAGAAGAGGGCGTAGGTTCCCCTGGAACTGGAGTTACAGGTTGCTGTTAGCTGCCATGTAGGTGCTGGGAACTAAACCCAGGTCCTCTGGAAATGGGACTTACTTTATTTTGCATGATATGTTCTGTCACTTATAGGGTAAACATGCACTTCTCTAGGAGTTAAGAAAAAAATGAAATAATACTGTAAGTGAAAGTTCTGGATTTGAGTAAATGACAACTGACTTTTTGAACTTGAGCTTTATTTTGCCATTTTAGAAAACTGTAAAATGATTGTATAGAGGGAGGTAGACTGGCACAAGTCTTATGGTTGACAGTTCTTTGTTCTTTTAGTTGATAAAGTATGATATTGAATTAATTTGAACAAAGAAGGAATCATCTGTCTTCAGATTTGTTTGCTTGTTTTTCTTTTATTTTGAAATATTTTATTTATTATTTTTATTCTATGTGTATGCATGTATTGCCTGCATGTAGGTAAGTGCACATGTGTTGTGTAATGTCTGTGGAGGACAGAGAGGCCATCGGATCCCTGGAACTGGAGTTATGAACAGTTGTTAGCTGCCATGTGGGTGCTGGGATTTGAACCCAGGTCTTCTGCAAGAACAACCAGTGTTCTTTAACCACTGAGCCATCTCTCCAGCTCGTTTGCTTGTTTTTCAATTGCAGCGGTCTATACTCTGCTTCTCATGATTGAAGTTGTCTCTTGTTCTCTAAGTTTGGTTTTAAATTTTCATACCATTATTTCATTTCTAAACTGCTCTTGAAAAGTCAGAGTACATAGTAGACATAAGTAAAACCTCTGAAGGCAGTGTATTCTAATGCAAGGAGCTTTTACATTATTCCTAACTTATAGAGAGAAAATTGCATTGTCCTCTGACCTTTACATCACCTTCAAGTTTTTCTTTTAGCCACTGAGATTTTGAGTAAATAGTGTCAGCATTTTAGTAAGTTGAGTGAAATAAGCATTGGAAACGAATGAAGTTGAGAGAGAACTCAGAGTTGATGGAGGCCAGCAGTGCTGACTAATGTAGGAGGGAAGGTGAGTTAAGTTGTCTTTGATAATAAGTTCTAAGACTCCGTGTAACTGTAGGGTAGAGATCCTCATGCATCTGGAAATGCACAGACACTGGGAGACCATGGTTGCTCCCACCAGGTGCTGCGGCACCAGGTGCTGTGACTTGGATATGGTTTCTGGTCTTGAAGTTTTCTGTGCTAGAAATTCGGCTTCCACTACGGCAGTGTTGGAAAGTGATGCCATCTTTTAGAGGTGTGGCTTATTGTGAGGAATTTAGGTTATTGGGAGTAGCCCCCTTTGAATGGAGTAATGATGTAAATTCTCATGCTGTATAAGTCTGAACCCTTACGATTTCTGTATTCCAGTTCCATCATATGGTCTCTCCCTCTCCCACACACTCCATCATGACATCTGCCAAGTTGTAACTCAGCAAAGGGGGCATTTACCAGATGATGATAGTTACTCAATCTTAGACTTTAGCTTCCAAAACTGTGAGCAAAAATTTTGGTTTCTTATAGAGTACCCAGCAACAGATATTTTGTTACAGGAACAGAAAACAGACTAATAGACTAGTAGACTGCTAAGTAGAATGTTTCTTAGCATTGAAAAATCCACTAAGCCACGGGAAGAAAATAGGGCTTCCAACTTTTAGTCTCATACTTTTAAAGAGTACGTGTTTTATTTATATGTTATTTATATGTAATTTGTAAGTTAAAAATGGCATCTAATATATAAATACACGTGCTCAAATTATTTTCCACTGATGAAAATTATTATTATATACTTGCAAACTGCTGGTTTTGACAATGTTTAGCATGATATACTTTATTCTGAATATTTTTCATTGAGATTTGAGGATTTTTATATATGGATCAGAATACAAATAATTGAAATATGAAATTTTGTGCACATGATCAATAAGTACATAAAGATATTTTGATTTTGGAGATATTTGTTTTGCACTTTTCTCTGTGTTTTGCACAAAGTAGTTCAATGGAACTTGACCATCCTTTATCTTTTACTAATTTATTTGTTTCAGACAGGGTTTCACAGTATAGCTTAGACTGGCCTGAAATTCACTATGTCATCCTGGCTGACCTTGAACTTTTGATTCTCCTAGCTTACCCTCTCCAGTGTTAAGATTACAAGTGCGTGCTACCACACCTAACTAGAAAACTTTTTTCTTCAGTACTGGAGATTGAACCCAGTGCTTTATGCATGCTAAGCCAACAGTCCATCACAGAGCCACATTCCTAGTCCCTTTTATGTTTTAAGAATAATAAGCTGGATACCTTGGCACACACCTGTGATTCCAGGACCTGGTAAGTATGGATGCAGGAGGATCAGGAATTCAAAGTCATCCTGGGCTACATAGTAAGTTCAAGTCCAACCGGTGCTGAGATCATTTTCTCACCCCTCTCCCCACATGATAACAAACAAATTAAAAAATCAATAATATATCTTCATCTAAGATTACAGTAAAGTGAATGCATACAATTATGTCAATAACATCTTATGTTTATACAAATTAATAAAGAAAGGTATCTGATCTTTGAGAATGTGTTAAACGTTTTTGTAACTATTTTTTTCTTAGCATTCATCAATAGCTGTGACTTTGGTTTTTGAATAAGAGACACTATGTATTTATTATGTAATAGAAAGTTTAGTGAGGCAGAATGTCTTTCCCAAATACTGAAAAGATTCTCATGTAGTTGAAGAATCCATCCTAATATATTTAACTATAAAAGATGGGATCCTGGCACAGTCTTTGATTGACTCCCAGAACTTGAAGGCAAGACCCTATTGTTGAAAACAGGACATACTTCAGACACAGGATTTGGAGCAAGCCACCTCCTCTGAAGGCTAGCTCTCATACATTTGTAGAGTACTATGCAAGTTGCTAAGGAACATCAATTGATAGTCCAATTCTGACTCTAAAGCCACAATAATACAGTTTGCACAGGAAGCTATATTGAGGCAGTGGTGGCACTTTTATCTTAGGTGTAATCAACAGCTACCTGATTGGACTTAAAGGTCACTCAGTGGGAGGAAACTCACGTGTGGTACTGTAAACATAGTCAAATACACATGACTGGAGAGATCATAGATCTTAGAGAGAAAACTCCAAGGCTGTCACATCCCTAGACAAATGTAGTTTCTTACTACATGCAAAATATGGATCCTCTCACCACTTATCAAAGAAGATTCTTTTGCAACAGCTAGAGATTATTACAGAGTTCCACAACTGTTCATACGCAGAGATTGTCTGTGAATTGCTCAGGCCTAAGTGATACATCTTCAAAGCAATTTCTACACCTGAGGCTCATGGAACACAGTGGAATAAGGGGTAGAGAGAATACTAATGCATCTCTCAACTCTCATCAATTAAGCTCCCTTATGCAACAGAGGGCCACGAACACAAGAGGACACAGCCAAGGTGTAGAGAATAAGAATCTGCAGAATGTGGGTCCTTGGATAGGATTCCTATATTAAATTCCACCTACCCAGGGCTCAGAGACCATTGTGGAAGAGTGGGTGGAAGGATTGTAAGAGCCACGGAGGAAGTAAGTGCATGACCATATGGAAATAGAGTCCTACAGGCTCCTGGGACCTTGCTCATAGGAGCCTACAGCAATGATGACAGCATTCACAAGACCCATGCAAACTCAGGCAGACAAAAAACCCATCACAGAGCGGTGGAAATGGGCCTCAGTCAAAGAACTGTTGGCAGCTGATTGCTGCTGGGTAAGGAAGAACTGATCTTCTTAAAGGAGGAACTCTAGATAGACTGACTAGACCTCAGTGGATAAACTTGCACTGAGGGACATCTGGGAACACCAACCTTAACACAAATGGCAGAATACATGAATTCCAGCAGGGGTGGGCTATGGGAAGGTGCTAATGGGAAAAGGAGTATGAAGATGATTAAGATGTTCTATATGAAATACACAAAAATTCAATAAAAAGTTATGCACAAAAAAGAAGGGGTCACGAGCTCAGGCATATGTCCTTTGAATCTGAGGGGTTATAAAACATTCTCAAATGACCTCCACAGACAGTTGAAACCGTTCTGTGTATTTCTAGAGTGGTTGGTCCTAAAACATGGATTTGACAGTCATCAGTACATACATGAAAAAGAAGCCAATATATTAGGTGGCTTAGGAATCATGTTGAGGGAGAAAAGAATTATCTGAGAGATATGGGAAGATATCAAAGTGAAGGAGAGACTAAGAATCCAACTACAGGGGCTGGAGAGATGGCTCAGTGGTTAAGAGCACCGACTGCTCTTGCAGAGGACCTGGGTTCGATTCCCAGCACCCACATGGCAGATACGAACTTTCCTTAACTCCAGTTCCAGGGGAATCCGAAGCCCTCTTCTGACCTCCGTGGCATTGCACGACACAGGTGCACTCGCATGTAGGCAATACACTCATATACATAAAAAATAAAAATAATAAATAAAATATTTTTTAAAAAAGAATCCAACTACAAAGACTGAGGAACATTTGGAAAGTGGATGAACCAGAGATGTTGCAGTTGCTACCTGCAGAGGACCATCCATATGGTGCCGGCATTGTCCGAGGGAGCATGATGGTTAATCTCTATTGCCAACTTGATGGTATTAGACTCAACTGGGAGAAGAGCTTCTGGGCATGCCTGTGAGGGGTTTTCTTGATTAGCTTAACTGAGATAAGAAAACCTGCCCTCTGTGGGTGGCACCATTCCCTGGACTGGGATCCCAGGTAATACAAAAAGAGAAAACTGAGCACAAGCATTCATCAGTTGCTCTCTGCTCCCTGGTTATGGATGTGGTGTGACCAGCCACTTCAAGTTCCTTCTGCCTTGACTTCGCTGCTGTGATGGACTGAACCCCTGAACTGTGAGCCAGAAACAGCCCTTTCTCCCTTAAGTTGCTTTTGATGGAGTGTTTTGTCACAACAACAGGAAAAGAAGCAAGATAGGGAACAGATGAAAGGCACAAAAGATGGGGCACAATTGGCCCTGCAATTTGAATGGAATAGTAACAGGTGAAATTAGATTAAGGCATTAGACATGCACCACTGAGACACCCAGGCTTTCTAGAAGTTTGGCTGAGTAGGGAGTCAGACCTGGAGGGAGTTGAGAGAAAATTTACAGAGGAGGAAGTGTATGCAGAAGCAGCCGTGGGAAGGCCTTTGCTTTCCCTGGGACCCTCTCCCATGATGCCCTTTCTAATGAGTCCTTCTCTTCAGAAAGCACAGCAGTGGGAAATGGGAGAGGCACCAGGGCTTGTTTCTGGCTATGCTGTGCATATTTACATCTGCACAGTAGCAAACAAGCATGTGTGTGTGGTGGTGGTTTGAATTTGTAATGGCCCCAGCAGGCTCATATTTTCAATGCTCTGTCCTTTAGCTTGTGGTGCTGTTCTGTAGGCTGTGGGGCTTTTAGGAGGTAGGGCTTGAGTGGCAGAAGAAGATGACTAGGGTCAGGAAGTTGAAGGTTATCCTTCCACTGGTTTCAGCCATCTTCCCTGTTCCTTGGTCTGCTGGTTCCACTGGTTGCTTGTTCCCTGGACCATGTGAACACATCTACAACATTTGCTCCCCCTACAAAAGATGAAGATACTACCATGCCTTCCTCATCATAATGAACTGAACCCTTCTGACACCAAATCACCCTTTCCTCCTAAAGTTGTTTCTGTCAGTATGTGGTGACAGCAACACAAAAGTGAAGAATGCAGTGTGTTACTAGGTCAGAACCTTTGCACAGACCAGGGTTCTGAAGCCAAACCTTGCTCCTTCACGTACTCTCCACCCACGTCTCTGCCTCTTCTTATTCTGAAGTGAAAAATCAACCCACAGGTAAAGTCTACCCACAGGTAATTCCTACTACTTTGCCTATGTAGAGCTTGAGACTTTTCCTGTGTCCCTTAGCAAATTGAGGATTTTCTTCCAGAAATTAATCTAATAAACTTGGAATTCTCAGAGGATCACCTTGTTCTATTTCTAAATCACTAGCTTATTATGTTGTCTGATGGTATTCAGTAGCAGCTCAATTAATAATGAATAAGTGAATTCAATACTTAAAAATATACAAGATTTAAATATTGGAAGAGGTACAAAAACTATCTTAGTGACTAGAGTTATTCATATTACCATACATAGCTACATGTGACTATTTAAAGGCCACCTTGATGTGTATACAAAGAAAGAGAATTATTATTGTTAATGGAGATTGTATTTCCACTTCTGTTAATACATGTTCATTCAAAATAGGGATACTTTATTGTGTTCATCATTACTTATGAATAAAGAAAATAAACTAAAAATTCAAAACAAACTCTGAATTGTAAAATGTCTTTTGGAAGTATTTACAGTATAGTTATAGTTATAATAGTGGCTGTAATGTTAAATGGACTGTAGTGTAGAAACTTTATTGGTTTGAGCTCTTACTTTGTAATGGTTCCTCCCATTTACAATTGCATAAGAATCTTCAGAGTCCCTAAGTACAATACAAATAAGTGTTTAAAAAAAGGCTTGGGTTAAGAAGTGTTTTACATACTTTTCTGTGTTTATTTCAACAGTTCTTGACTTGGCATTTTGGTCCTGGCAATGCCCTGGTATGAACTCTATCTGTAGTGGAAATGTGCTCCCGTGTAATTAGCGAACACAGTACAGAGCTTAAGAGCTCTGCTGTGGCCCTTGGAGGATTTTGAGCTGTCATTAACTGCAAACTTTCACACAGCAGCAACTGAACACTGTTTACTCTCAAAGGATTATTGAAATGAATTTCTCCCATGAGAAGTTGGGAGGCAGAGGATTGGAGAGGGCCTAGCATGCTATTGAGATTATGTGACTTACTTCCCATTTGGGCATTACCACTGGCTGGCTGTGTGACCTCCCGTCTTTGGCCTTCCACACCTGAAGAATGAACTGATAAAGTGGGGTTGTAAGGAATACATGGTTTAGTGAGCTGAGCGCATAGTAGGAGGCTGCTACTCAGCAGACATCCGTGTCTTTTCTCTCCAAGATCATGCTTTAAAGCTTTCTGTAGACACACACTAAAAACAGGTAGCTAGGTGTCTTTTCCCACTTTCTTTGACCACTAGGCAAGATCAGTGCTAGCTACTGTACTAATAGCTACTGTCTTTCAAATCTTAGTATAATTTTTTAATAATTTTTTATAATTTCATATCTTTGCAAAATTTATGTAGAGACTGTAGTATTTGTATAAACATAGTACATTGAAAATAAACTTCAAAAAGTTATAGCAAAGTATTTAAGAAGTAAAGGAAACCCCCCCTCAAATCCTATTATTCGGAAATAACCATTGATAATATTTATCATTCTAGATGCTTCTGTTTTTTAATGTTTTGTTATCTATTATTATTATTTTTTTTTAAGTGTATGAGTGCATTGCCTGCATTTGTGTGAGTACATCCATGTTGTGCGGTGCCCATGGAGGTCAGAAGAGAGTATTGGATTCCTCTGGAACTGGAGTTACAGATGGTTGTTGGCCACAATGTAGGTGCTGGGAATTGAGCCCAGGCCTCTGCAAGAGCAGCCAATGCTCTTAACTACTGAGCCATCTCTCCAGCCTCTGTAGATGTTTCTTGATGCTTACTTACATATGAAAATAAATATATCATAATTGAATTGTGTCACACATTTTAATTAAAATGTTTCTTTTTATTTTATATAAAAAGCATTACCTAAAGAACTACCTAGTTCTAGGCAAATGCTATTCTTAAAAGCAATAGCATTTGCCTAGAACTAGGTAGTTCTTTAGGTATCAATCTCAAGTAACAATCTCAAGTTAAGAGAGGAGAAAATTAGGCAAACTACCAAATAAAGGGCATTTTTAAAACAAATATGCCAACTTAGATTGTTAGATTTTCTGACGTAAAAACTGAGGACATTAGCCCACTTCCACCTTCCTCGTTCCCAGTTTCTCTCTTTAAGATTTTAAAACCTCACTAGTGTTTTCTGCTGGTGCTTGCTACCACCATGCCCACGATCAGATTCTTTTCTCTTTCAATATTCTTATGGACTTCTTTATTCTTGAGATGGAAGAGCAGCTTATGTTTGTTAATTGATTGTCCCTTATTACTACTTTTCTTTGTGGGGCATGGTGTATAGCTTTAAAAATATGTGGTCACTAGGAAATTTTTATTAATGCTTTGTGAGGTTGGTTTGCCCTTTCAGTGGAAAGTTAAGTGTAAATTTCAAGAGGGATTTTGTTTCATTTTAGTTAAATTTCCATCTGTTTCATTTAGTCAGTTGATTCCTTCTAAATACGAATTGTGCTAGATATTTTTTAATCTGTAATTCATGTATCTCATATAAAATTTGTTTTCTATTTTTTCTGAATTCTATCCTATAGCTTACGTTTAGTGTTCTTGTTTAATTCTTATATATATATTTAGTTGCAGTTGCTTCCCTTGTACATAGTATTTTATAACATTCCTAATGTCCTTTTCTGTTTCTTTCCGTAGTTTTGCCCACTCAGTTTTATTGATTTATGTTGTTTTGTTTCATTTATTTTTAAGAGTTCATGCTGTATATAATTTATTTTTAAAATTTTAAACTTCTTTCTTAGCTTTTCTCCACAGTGCCTCTTTTGACATTTGTAGCTTTAGGCTATCAGACATGTTTCTGAAACTCAGCTTTGAACTACTGTGATCTGAGAAGATATTATCATTCATTCCTAAAGCCACTCTGAAGGAGTCCTGAGGAAGGGAGTCATTACTTCTGATAAATTGGCATTGGCATTGTACAAAATGCAGTCTCTCACACTAAGTAAGAACATGTAGGATCCATGAGGCAATCTCCAGATGGGAATTGCTGTCTTGCCTGTCATTTGATCATGGCAGCCAAACATGAATGGCCAGGAAATGTGACCTGCTTTCCACTATTGAGGGTCCTGGGTTTCAGAGACTGTGTGTGTCCTGGTCTCAGTCACCAGGCTCATGAAATAGGTCTGGGACAAGTGAAGACAACAGGGAAACCCAGCTCTGTCTTTGTTTTCCCTTCCTGCCTGGCCCCTTGTGTTGTTATAAACTAACTCATGAGGCTATTCTTCATATACTTTATTTAGCCCCAAGGTTTGATTTATTAAATGACATCAAAAACAATAGCGGGGGCCTGGGGGATACAGGAAATGCGATGGTGTCATGGCAGGCAGCCACCTCTGTTCTCCACAGGCTCCTTTGACTCCAGCCCTGCTCCCCTGTGCTGCCACCAGCTATGTAGTCACTCTTGCTGTTTCCTCTGCCCAGAAAGTCCTGCTCATCTTGTTTAACCCTGTGGATCATCTTCTTGTCTACGGAAGGAAAACAAAACCCTGTAGCTTAATCTTCTCTTCTGAGAAGGTGTTTGGTCCCAACACCAAAGTTTTGCTTGCATACTCCTGTCAGCCTTGTCTCAACACCATGTGACAGCCGATTTCCTTGTTCAGCTCTTCCATGACCTTGTCAGTTCCTTTGGTCAAGGGATCATTTCTGATTTTGGTTTGACATTATGTACATCTTGTAGTGATGTTGGAATATAATAGGTCCTTCCAGGATAGCTACTTAAGGAATGCACCAGGATGCCAGTAACTTCAGTTTTCAGGGGAGTGCGTTGAAGGTGTTTCACTATGATACTACGTCATCAATAGTTTCAGCACTATTAATTCAGGATATATATATGTGGGGGCATTGCAAAGAAACTAGGGAAGGAAGTTGTTTTAGGGGACTTGCAATAGGTATGCTATGAAGCAAAATTTAACTGAAAGGCTAAAATGAAGGATGAATGACTGATCTTGGAGAGTGTTGGATGTCTTTACTCACGTGGTGCTTCAGAGCGAGAAATATGTTCTTTCATTAATTTCAAATTTTGTTCTTTCTCTTTGTTCTTTGTCTTCCTCTCTCGGAGACAGTGTCTCACCAGGCTGGCCTTGGACTACCTGTATAGCTCAGATTGACCACAAGCTCACAGTCCTCCTCCTTTCAGCCTTCCCAGAGGTAGCCTGGGGTATACAGGAAATGCGATGGTGTCATGGCAGGCAGCCACCTCCATGGCTTGGCTTACCATGACAAACTCACTCACTTAAATCTCATCTTTATATGCAATCTGAAACTCATCATCAGCCAGTTTCTGCCACTGAAAGGCAGCATGTCAAGCAGATTCAGAATTTACTGGCTTTACCAGCATGTCATGATCAGATTTCTGCATTTTAACTGGCTCAGCTGCCTTGGGCTGAACATCCAGGTAGGTCTGTTTCAGACTGAATTAGCTGGGCTTGGTTCAGATCTGTCCATGAGCCTTCCATGGTTCTGAGTCTAACCTGGTAACAGAACGTATAAAAACAGCCCACTTAAAACCTATGCTAGGCCACATTTACTGACATTTCCTTGGCCACATCAAGTCTCATGGGCAAGCCCAACTTGAATAAAATGCTACTTACTATATGTTATCATCTGTCAAAGTGATAAGTAATTAGGTGTTCAGGGTAGGGTATACTATTGTTTCAGAATAGTAATCCAAGATCCCACAGTGCTTTCTCTGTGATTCGCTCCACCAGAAGCACTGACTTTTGCTACTCCATTCCCACAGTGCTTTGTTTGTGCATCGAGCTTCCTGTCGAAGCTCTCAAGTAGGAAACAATCCCTGGCTTTTAGAAGCTAGGACAATGCATTCTCCAGAGGATCAAATTCAAGTACACAGTAAAAATGCCATACTCAAACCTCCGCTAAATATGTTCTTGAAATAAACATGCATTCTTTGTATATGTGTGCAATTATAACATATTTATAGATAGTTCCTTGTTGAAACATGCTAAAGTAATTTCATTTTATATTTTATTGACTTTCCCACTGGGTGGGAAATAGTTTAAACTTTATATTTAAGGTAATGGAAGGCAAAATGTATGGCAATTCACTCAGAAATGACCATATCTGCTCTGGTACCAAAGAATAAATTTTCTTTGTTTACCCTCAGCATAGAACTGGGGAGATGGGTGGCAGGCCCCACCCTTAGCCAAAGAACTATTGGCAACTGATTACTGCTGGGTGAGGGAGAGTTGCTCTTTAAAGGATAAACTATAGCTAGGGCTGACTGGACTCAAGTGGATGAACTTGCATTGAGGAACGTCTGGATACACAGACTTGACTCCATAGACCTTAACATATATGAGAGAATGCATGAAATCGAGCGGGGGCCTGTAGGGAGTGCAGATTGGGGAGGGAGTATACAGATGATTAAGATGTTTGTATGAAATGCACAAACATTCAATAAAAATATACATTGAAAAAAATGTATTTGTTGAGGGGATTCCAAAGCCCCTTTTAGATAAGTAATTAAGATATTTTAGAGATGGTTTGCATCCTACTTAGGCATATTGTCTAAAGTAGCTTCATCAAGAAGCCATCTACTCATTTCCATACGAAGGTAGTCTCTAAACTAAATAATTGATTTCATGAATTATAAAAAGTTGACCTTATGTGAAGGAATAGTTGCATTAAGCAAAAGCTTATTTTTTAAATAAAATATTTATGAGAGTGTTTGATTTAGCTTACTTCCAGAAAAATGTTTATTTTTAAGAAACAGAACAAGTGACTGTTATGAGAAAATGTAACAATGCATTTTGAATGCATTGTTTAGTGAAGCAGGAGAAGGGTAACAAACCTGTTTTCTCTGGATGACCCTTGCTGAAATAAAATACTATGAACTTATAAACTTAAAAGCAATGGAAATTATTCTCGCACAGTTATTGAGGCTGGGATGTCCAAGGTCAAGATGCCAACAGATGCGGGCTGCATCCATGTCTGGTGAGACCCATTTTCCAGTTCACAGATGGCATCTTCCAGCTATGTCCCCACGTAGTGGGAGAGATGACTGAGTTCCCTGAGCCTACTGTGTGAGAACACTAATCCCATTCAGAAGTGTCACCCTCATCATGTAATCACCTCCTTCAAAAGCCCACCTCAATACCATTATATTGATGACTAGATTTCAACATGAATTTGGGGGGACCATAAATCTTCAAACCACAGCACCCCTAAACAACCCCTTTTGAAAGACTACATTGCTCTTGTCAGTTCCAAAGATCACTTTGGAACACTTTGTCTGCTTACAAAGATCACTGAAGACCTGAAGAACAGCGTGGATAGGAAGTCATTTCTCCATCATGGAAAGCAGTGAGAATCAAAGAAGTGTCAGGTGCCAAAACACAAAGTAGGCATCAGCACAAAAAGCCCAACTACTCATATAGCTGGTTTAACCGCCGAGCAGAGGATCTCTTGGGCAAAAAGCGCGTGTCCTAGAACTTCAACTGGAACCCCGTGAACATGGTCATTTAAGGTGTGATCATATAACTGACAAAGCTGGGTAAGGTTGAGGCTCATAAGATCATGCATGCAGGGCTGGAGAGATGGCTCAGCAGTTAAGAGCACTGACTACTCTTGCAGAGGACCCGGATTCGATTCCCAGCACCCACATGGCGGGTACAAACTGTCCTTAACTTCAGTTCCAAGGGAATCCAAAGCCCTCTTCTGACCTCCGTGGCATTGCACAACACGGGTGCACTTATATACATGCAGGAAATACACTCGTACACATAAAATAAAAATAATAAATAAAATATTTTTAAAAAAGATCATGCATTCATGTTTTGTTGTTTTACTTTAACTTAAAAGACCCAGGGTATGCTTATGGGTCAGTGTTTTGAAGTTAGGCTAATGCTTTTCTTTGGATGTGGAATTTAGAATCTTCTTTATCTTCTACCTAGGTCAC
>NW_008351958.1:1931970-1968529 GCF_000622305.1 Nannospalax galili | reverse complement strand
TTTCATACATGCATATAATGTGTTTTGATCAAATCCACTCCCACTCCCTCCCCTCCAACTCCTCCCATATCTCCCCATCACTTTTTTCTAACAACTTTGTGTACTCTTTCTTTCTGGGGGCCACTCCCTCCCCTCCAACACTCCCCCCTCTGAAAAGGTAACCCTAAAATCCTTTAAGGATTAGATAGATATTCCTAAACGCTTTGGATATTTTTGGCCTTTGGAACAGAGTTTGTTGCTAAGAGGCTCAACGACATTTTGACTTTTAGCCAAGAAACTGGCTCTTTTTTTCAATATGTATTTTATTGAATTTTTGTGCATTTCATGCAAAACACCTTAATCATATTTAGATCCCCTCCCCTATCTTCACTCCCCTTCTCCTATCCGTATCCCCCCATAGCCCTCCCACCAGATTTCATGCATTCTTTCATATATATTAAAGCCTATTGAGCCAAGTTTGTGTCCCCAGATCCCTTGGTGTGAGCTAGCATCACTCCCTTAAAGAAGACCAGCTCTCCAGAAGACCAGCTCTCCCTCACCCAGTAGGGATCAGCTGTCAGTAGTTCTTCATCTAAGGTTGGGGCTTCTTACCCATTTTCTCACTGCTATGCTGGAATTTTTGTCTGGTTTGAGTTTGCGTGGGTCTTGTGCATGCTGTTACCATTCCTGTAAGTTCATATGAGTAAGTTTCTAGCCACCTGGAAACCTGTTAAAGGCAAGAGTAATTAGCATTACAAGTTCTAGACAGGGAACCAGAAAAAAGTCAGAACAGGGCAATTTTCATATGAGAGTCTATTGGAGTTTCTTGACAAGGGCTTCCAAAAGCATCCCTCTATTGGGTTCTTCTTCATTTTTCTTTTGTCTTCCAAGGCTGGACTAGGTGGCTGGGAAGAGTGGCTGGATACTCAGTCGAGGGTCCAGAGACCCTGCTTGGGACTCCTTTAATGAATGAGCACAACCATCAGCAAGCCCAATTGTGACTATGTTTAGTGATCAGGCTCAGCTGAAGTCGTGATGATGGTAGTTATTTCATGTAGAAGAGACTGCTGTATAGCATCTTCTTATTAAAATGATGTGGAATTTAAAAGGATTTGGTGCTAAGATCCACATTTGAGGGAGAACATACATCGTTTGTTTTTCTGAGTCTGTATTATTTCACTTAGTATAACAGTTTCTAGATCCATCCATTTACCTGCAAATTTCATTATTTATACCCAAAGGACTCATCCTATTGTAGAGATACTTGTACAACCATGTTTGTTGCTGCTCTTTTCACAATAGCTAAGAGATGGAAGCAATCTAAGTGTCCTTCAACTGAGGAGTGGTTAAAAAAATGTATATTTATGCAATGGAGTTCTATTCAGCAGTAAAGAAAGATGAAATAATGAAATTTGCATATGTACAATTAGGTGTGTGAGATAAATTCCCAGAAGGGGACTTACTTGCTGGATTGCCCCAGTAGGTGTGACTATTTGCACTTCACCAGCAATGTATTAGAATAAAAGAGCAAAAGAGTTGGTTAGAACATTTTCATTTTTGTCTGAGAGGTGAAACCAGAATGGCAGTGAGGTTGCACTGTGCCTTTTTCCTGTCAGGAGGGGAAATACGCTTGGCCATTCAGAGTGCAAGGTCAGGAACTACCCGCGAGTCAGAGTCAGACTCCATCACTTACCAGTTCTGCGGCTTTAAGTAAATGGCTTAACTTTTTGTGCTTCTGTGCCTTCCTGTGTGTATTTCAGATCATAACTATGCATGATTCAGAATGGCATATATTCCAGCGTTCACAGTGACTGATGGTTACTGCTGTTAGTGTGGCTCGTGTGTTTTAACCAGTTATTTCTTTTCTGTGATTTCTGTGTTTTGTCTGTCTCATTTTTATTATTTGTTGTTTTTCGCTTATGAATGTTTATGAACTTTTTAACATGCTCATGTTATCCTTTTAGTATAATCTGCTAACATTTGACACGGTTGCTTGTTTCTTATTGTTGCCCATGTTCTATGACATGTGTGTTGCTGACCATTTTTGTGGCTATGTTTATCAATTCTTTCTTATATGGCTTTAGGACTTTGAATTATAGAGAAGCACTTTAAAGAGGTTTTCTCTGGTACTTTCATGATTTTATTTTTTACATGTGAATTCTTGATCCATTTGGAATTTATACTAACATGTGGTTACAGAAAATAGTTTAATTTGCCCTTATCAAAGACCTTTCCCAGTGCACCACATTTCATTTTTAAGCAACAGCTGATCCAATGTCCACTTAGAGCACATCTTATATAATATAAAGGAATTGCAAAATGGCAGTGATAGGTATGGTTGGTACACATAGGTTGACAGGAGGCAGTGCATTACCTACCCCATTGCTATGAGGGTGAAGATGTCCACAGCCAAGAAAAGAATACTGAGTGCACTGAGGTAAACAGACCAAAGAATAAAACCACATCACCCTGTACAGCTTGATTCCTGAGTGAAATGGAGCCCAGAGCCTGTCCTTCCTTTTAAAGACTGGTTTCCTTCACAAACCTTTGTGAGTAAACTGCTTCAGTTTTCTGAATGCTTTGGCCTCTTGGTTGCCTCTGTGACCCTCATCACAGCGGTGTGCTAGGGGTGCTCTCTGCGTGAGTGGATTAAGGTTCCCCTTTATCAGCCAATTTTTTTGATACATAAAAAGGTGAAGGGAGAGTAGGGAAGAGGTGAAAAGCTGAGTGTGCAAGTGAACCCTGCTTCCCGGTTTCTGAGGCGTTTGAGGGACTGATATTCCAAGACTAATTTCACCAGGTTCTCCAAAACCCACAGAGAGCTCTTAGATCAGAAAGGAAGGAATGCAGACAGCGGCAAACAGTGCTGCCGTGGAACCATTCCCACGGTTCACAGTCTCAGGGGACGCTGAGGGAGATCATGGCTTTTCCTGCGTGGGTGGGCATCCTGAGCGTCACCCATTCCTGTCCCAGTTGTGAGGCAATGAAAGATGAAGAAATTTAATAGATATGTTTTTGTTGGTGTTGCTTCTAGAGACAGGTTTGGTTACTAATTATGACTTTCTTCAAGCAACATGAGGAAATGTGTCACAGAACGGTCTAGCCGCCCGTTCTGTTTACCGAGCTGGTGGTTCTCCACCTTGACTGTCAACCAGAGTCACCTGGAGAAGTTGGCTAAGCCCCAGATCCGGGGCCTCTGATGTTCTGCCGGGCTGAGAATCATTGCATTCGTGGGTTATATTTTGCAGGAGATGCCATAATGGTGGACAAAAATCAGGATGTCCTAAAGTGAGGTCGCTGGGCCAGAGGCATCAAAATCTCTGTCTTGTTGGTATTTATCGAAGCAGGATCTTAGGATCTGGCTGTATCCACAAGCATTCCAGGTGACAGTGGCACACACTAACACCTGAGAACGGATCTGAAAACAAATCCTGAAGTAATCAAACCAACAAACACCCGGCAAGCTTGCTCAGATTTAAAAAAATATATTTTATTTATTATTTTTTGAAATGTGCATTCGTGTATTGCCTGCATGTAGGTAAGTGCACCCGTGTCCTACAATCCCTGAGGAGGACAGAAGAGGCTGTTGGATCTCTTGGAACTGGAGATATGGATAGTTGTTAGCTGCCATGTGGGTGCTGGGATTCAAACCTGGGTTTTCTGCAAGAACATTAAGTGTTCTTAACCGCCGAGCCGTCTCTCCAGCCCCAGTTTGCTCAAATTTGTATCTTTTACTCTTCTAAAATCCATTTTTGCCAGGTGGGATGGCACATGCCTTGAGTCCCAGCACTTGGGAGCCAGAGGCAGGTGAACTCTCTGTGGGTTTGAGGTAAGCCTGGTCTACATAGGGAGTTCTAGGTCAGGCAAGGATATATAGTGAGTCTCAGACTCAAAAGAGTATTATACTTACCAGCATAGATTCATTGTATGTAGTGATGAGATCCATTAAGTCAGTTTTATACAAGTGTTCATATTGTGTGCTTTGACCATATTCAACCCCTACCCTCCCATTATATCTCTGCTGTCTTAAAAGTTATTAAAAATTATATTAAAGTAAATAAAAGTTTACAATTGTAAAAATAGATTCATTAACTGAATGATTGACTTTGGAAGACTCTTGGTGTGGACAAGAATTTGCATTTACTTGAAAATGAACTTTACCCAAGCCATAAAAATATCCTTGAATTTGTAATCAAGTGGGTTTTAAAATATGGATAATATAAACTGTTTTTTCCCCAACTATCATTTTACAATGGCCAGCAAGATTATAAACTATCTAAACCATTCATCTTTCCTCATAACCCCTAGTGTGTATTTTTTGCTATTAAAAAGTCATAGTTAAGTTTTTATGTGTCTTAAATCTCCTACAAAGTAGATTGTTTAAAACACAATGAGAATGAGTATACCCACTAGAGAAAACAACACTCAAAAAGTTTTATTGTTCCACTTTTGAAACTGTGGTTTCTTGCTCTTTAAATATTTTCATATAAACCAGGAGCACCTTAATAGAACAAATGGCATAACTCTGATGGAGATAACCAATGTGGTCATATATTTATACAATTTAAATATTTGCAGTGTTTTTTCAAACATTTTTTATTTTTATTTTGTATGGATGAGTGTTTTCCCTGTGTGTACGTAAGTACGCCTGTGCATGCAATGCCCATAGAGGCCAGAAGAAAACGTCAGATTCTCTGAAATTGGGTACGAATGGTTTTAGCCACCATGTAGGTGCTAGGAACTTAATCAGGATTCTCAGCCAGTGCTCTTCACGGCAGCTGAACCATCTCTGCAATCTCTGTGGGTTTTGTTGTTGTTGTTGTTTTGCTTTTTGAATCAGGATTTTGCTATGCATCCCAATGTAGCCTTGAAATCTCCATGCAGCCCAGGCTGGCCTGGAATTCATAGGGAGTCTTCTGCCTTAGCTTCTAGAGTGCTAGGATTAAGAATCAACATATGCAACAATGAATTCAAACTCTCTCTCTCTCTCTCTCTCTCTCTCTCTCTCTCTCTCTCTCTCTCTCTGTGTGTGTGTGTGTGTGTGTGTGTGTGTGTGTGTGTGTGTTTTTTTTGTTGTGTGTGTGTGTGTGTGTGTGTGTGTGTTTTGGATGTTTATGTAAAAGCTCATGTGCACATGCTTGCAAGTGGAGGCCAGCAGTCAACCAGTGGACTGGACAGCTTTAGTTGTCAACTTGACACACCTGGGTTGGGAGAGCCTCAGTTGGGGAATTGCCTCCATTAGACCGGCCTCTGGCCATGTCTGTGAAAGTATTTTCTTGATTGCTGAGTGATGTGGGCCCAGCCCATTATGGGTGGTGCCACTCCTGGGCAGGTGGTCTGTATTGTACAAGAAAGCAGGCTGAGCACGGGCCGGAGGAGCAAGCCAGCAAGCAGCATTCCTCCATGGCTTGGGCTTCAGCTCTTGCCTCTGGGTTCCTTCCCTGAGTTCCTACCTTGGGCTCTCTGATGACCTGTGACCCAGTAGATGTAAGCCAAATAAACCCTTTCCTCCCCAAGTCGGTATTGGTCAAAGTGTTTTGTCACGGCTGTTGAGGGAGACTAAAACAACCAGCATCACTTGTGTATCTCCATAACCTTCTACCTGATTTTTTGAGGCAGGGTCTCTTAATGTGGAAATGGCTGTTTGGGCTAGGGCTAGCTGGCCAATAAATTCCAGGGATCTGCTTGTTTCCACAGTGCCCCCCCCTCCACACTTCGGTTATAGATACTGCTGTGCCAACCTTTTACATGGGTGCCGGGGCTCAAACTCAGGTCCTTCATGCTTGTATGGTAAGCACTTGATTGATGGAGCCATCTCCCCAGCCTGAATTCAAATTCTTCATAGTCACAGTAATTGAACCATGATCTGGACTATCTCCCATTAGAAAGAGATATAGGTAAAGCATTCACATTGACATATTCACTTCCTAAAGGACAATTTCATGAAAAGAAACAAAAACTTATTTCAGCCAGAAGCTGATGGTGTTACAGATGACCATAATCCATATGACGTGGGTGCTTGTCATTCAAAGGCGTAGATATTGAAAGCATCCAGCACCTGGAGACCACATTGAGCTGTGAGACACAAATAGATGCTCCACAGAGTATAGTTAAGCATATGATTTGGGGTTAGGGACAACTGGATTCAAGCTCAGGTTTGATTGTGAGCTTCACAGCATACTGTACAGTGCAGACTGATGGTTGTGTCTCTTTATGGTCACATGGTTGATTGTGAGCTGTGCTTCACAGTTGGTGTCCTCATCAAAAACAGTATTGCACAGCGTGGTGCTGGCCTGGAGAGGATCGAAATTCAGAATTTGAAGTGCAGTATCTGCTGAGTGTGTCTCACCTTGGCATCTTTGTAAAGCCCCAAACCTAAAATGGAATGAATGCAAGTTAGGGACTGTCTATAGCTACTCCTAGTATCAGATTAGCACAAAGATCATGCATGTCAACGTAGGACAAAGCATAGCTATCTTGACAACGGCATCAAAAGTAATGAATGTGAGAATATGTTCCTGTTATCCCAGTATGTATCTTTAACCCAGATGCCCCAACTCCTGAGGGCTGCCTCTTCATTTTGATTCCTATTTATTTATACAGCTTAATAAGTTTTAGAGGTCTAGTAGGTGTTTGATGAGAAGCTACTGTGAGCCAGGACCTGTGCCAATCACTGAATGTTTGGAAATGATGAAGGCTTTTGACCTCAGGGAGCCTGCACTCTTGTTGGGGAAACACATGTACACAGTGCAACTGTAAATTAACATCCTAAGTGCTGTCATGAGGGCAGTGGTCAACTGGTTATTACAAAAAGTAATCAATAGCTTATTACAAAAATGGCCTTTCAGGGACGGAGAGATGACTCAGCAGTTAAGAGAACTGGGTGCTCTTGCAGAAGACCTGGGTTCAATGCCCAGCACCCACATGGCAGCTACCAACTGTCTGTAACTCCAGTTCCAAGGGAATCCCACTTCCTCTTCTGACCTCTGTGGGCATTGCAGGACGTGGGTGCACTTACATACATGCAGGCTCATACACATAAAATACACGCTCATACACATAAAAAATAATAAGTAAAATATTTTTCAAAGTGGTACGGCCTCTCATTATTAGATGTTTCTGTTGGGAGAGCCAGGGAAGAACCTACCATTCACTTATAATGGGTCTGCTTTGTGCCTTTGGGAATAAGTGGTACGATATACTTGTTCATGGAGGCAAGTGCACAAACTTAACCAAATGCTTTTTCAGGTAATGGAGCTACTGACGGAGGGTGTGAGGACCTGGGTGGCGGTTGGGGCTCTTACAGAGCCTGTTGGAGGGATATCAGTCTCTCGAGACGTCTCCATGTGACAACCGCCTCACCTGTAAAGTGGTCAGTTCTATGTAAGGGTTCCTGATTTTGCCAACTGACTTGGGTTGTGAGGTAATATAAAAGACGTTTAGTTAAATTTGAATTTCTGAATAATAAAGTGAATAAAAATGTTTTGGTGTAGGTCCTAAATTACACATGATATGCAATAAATTATAACAAGATTATCCTGAAATTCAACTGTAGTCAGGAAACCTGTATTTTTATCTGGCAACCGTAAAATGACCCAAGTGAATGTGAATGATTGAGATCTAGCCCGGCCTGTCCCTGCCTTCAGTTCTGCACTGCTGTGCTTGTCCTATTCCCTCATGTGTGTCTCTGAAACTGCCCAAGTATCCAGGCAGTGTTTTCCCTGTAAAAAAACATTTTTGTGGGGCAGCAGAAAAAGAATCCAAATGACTGGCTGGGCATGGTGGCACATGCCTTTAATCCCAGCACTCCAGAGGCGGAGGCAGGCAAATCTCTGTGAGATCAAGGCCAGCCTAGTTGGTAGTGAGTTCCAGACCAGCTGGGTCTGCCAGGAGATCCTGTCACAAAAAGACATTAAAAAAAAAGAATAGAATCCAAATGAAAATGATCTGTCAACCAGATGTAAAATAAGATATATATAAAATGGAATCTATGGCACTGCTCACAGACCTGCCATGCTGGAGTGCACATCCTTCTTACCCTTTCCAGTCCCTAGCCAAATGAAATTTCAGAAGGAACAGAAGTGATTGGATGTTGCATTTTCTGAAGATACCAATATACTCAGTTTTATGAGAAATATATTTTAAATATATTTTTCTTAGATTTAGGGACCATATATAGACATGTACACACACATATATATACACATATGCATCTACATACACACACACACGTGTGTGTGTGTATCAAGTCCTCTCAGAACATACTGGAATTGAGAGCTTTGATGAGCTTGAAATTATATAGTATTGAGACAAGAAAATGCTTGCTATTGTTTGAGTTGCAGACACCCACAGCTTAGGTCTGCAGATCACCATAATATGAGCCTGAAAATTATGCAAGATATATCACATTATTTTTTGGTCTTTTGAGACAGGGTCTCCTTGTAGTCCCAGCCGACCTAGAACTCACTATGTAGACCAGGCTGGACTTGAACTCATAGAAATCCACCTGCCTCTGCCTCTGGAGTGCTGGGACTAAAGGCCTGTGCCACCATGCCCTCCAGATATTTTCATAATTACAAAAGTTAGACAATATTTGTCTGTTTCAGAGAGAACACAGTCCAGGTTGGATTGTTAAAGCTACCCTGAGCTCTCCTGTGTTCTGCCAGTGCATTGCAACCTAGACTGTGGGGCTCAGGCAGAGTTGCTACTGATCTTCAGTGTCTTCTGTGTTCCAGGAGGAGCATAAGCTATAACATCATAAAGCTGTTTTAGCATTCAGCCTGCATGAACTCAGGGTCTTCCTGCTTTCCATTACTTAGATATGTATAAATATGGCCCCTTTATACATTCAATCATCTAAGTCTGTCCGGGCACGATAGAGGAGACTGTACAGTTTTCTCTTGGTAGTTAGGCTTGAGGGACATAATTGCAACTCAGTGACATCACTGGGAAAACTAGCAGAGCACGCACATACAGAATTCAAAGTTCCCTGCACTTTTTAGGCAAATAATGAGCATGTTTTAAATCAACTCAGAAATGCAGACTCAGAAGGGAAATTACATTTTCATCATCTGTGCAAGGTTGCTCTAGCTGACTTTGTTTATTCCTTTTGCCTTTAACCTTTTACCCCAAGGGACCTCTACTTCCCTTTATCCTAGACCTTGTTTCATGTTCTGGACTATTCTGATCTTTCTGTCCCACTATCCAAATTTAATACACCGAACTATCATCCTAAAATCAAATCAACTGATTCACAAGATAATATTAATATAATGAATGTATTCTTGTATACCAATGAAATACAGTGGCAGGATGAATTGTTCTTGTTTGCTTTCCATTGCTGTGACAAAACACCCTGACCAATACTAACTTGGGGAGGAAAGGGTTTAGTTGGCTTACGTCTCCTGAGACACAGTGCATCACCGAGGGAGCTAAGTAACTCAAAATATACAGACTATTAATGTTCAACTGAGGAGATGATTCCATATTGCTTGCTTTAAAAACTTTTAACTTTCATAGCAGTAGAAATCGAGTCATGATGGAGTGACTGTATGTGCTTTTTGTGTGCGTGTGTGTGTGTGTGTGTGTGTGTGTGTGTGTATTTCCCTGTACATGTGTAAATAAAACCTCCTGTGCTGTTCTAAAGTACCATAAGATGCAGAACTTAGCTGATTACATTATGGATAATTCCTTCTTATTTGGATCACAGGCTTAATGGAAAAAATATATAGAAATACTGAGCTTGAAGGAGGGGCTTATCTCCCCTGTTAAAGAAGCACCTTGATGCCACACGTGGTTACTTACATCTGTAATTCCAGCCCCTGAGAAGAGGCAGGTGTATACTACTGAGTTCTAGGACTGTTTGGGTGGCATGGCTAGGCCTTGTCTCACAAACCCAAATTACAAATGCAAGCAGAGTCACTTGGTGATTACCCAGAGTAAATACTGGATTGAGATGGTGACTTCCTGTTTCCAAGGAGGCACACAGGAAGATGAGAAGGGACCAAGCAGGGAAGGAGCCTAGTGGATAAGGAGATGATCTCAAGGAGAGGGTGAAAATGAAGAACTATCATTGTGGAAGTCGTCATCTGGCTATTGGGCACGGTGGCTTCAGATGGCAGAAGTTCTAAGTCAAATCCTATTTCTCTTTTCCTCAGTATTTGAGGGCTATCTTTCGAATTAGATGGATTTTATTTTCATTTGTTCCCTGGGAACATTTCTCTCTTTCTCTTTCTCTCTCTCTCTCTCTCTCTCTCTCTCTCTCTCTCTCTCTCTCTTTCTGTCTGTCTGTCGTTGCAGTGGATTGGAACAGATTTATTCATATAGTAATTATTAGCTTTTTCATCACTATGATAAAATATCTGACATAAACAACTTAAAGGGTGAAAATTTTATTTTAGGTCACATGTTTCGGAGGATTCAGTCCACTATGATGCTGAGACTGTGGCAGAGCACAGCAGCTCACGTCACCGTGGTCAGAAAGCAGAGAGACAGACTGTCTGTGCTTGTCTAAGGTCATACTACTCTGAACAATCTGGTCAGAATGCCTGTGCTTGTGAGCTTTCTTCTTTTTACCCCTTTCATTTCCTTTAGGCTCCCAGCCTATGGGATGGTGCTACCTACATTCAGGGCAAGGCTTCCCTGCTTACTTTCTCTGGAAACACCCTCACAGATACACCCAGAGCTGTGCTTCATAATCTCCTAGTTCCCTACCTGTCCAAGTTGACAGTCAGGATTGGCTATCCCTTATGTATGCCCAGTTTAGGGCTCCCTGGAGGGTCATTCTCATAAACTCCAATGCATTCTGGAAACCTTATCTGGGGATAAGGAGTACTCAATTCAAAATAAATGAAATTGACGTCATTGTGTATTCCTGCCCATTCCCACTCATCCTGAATGTTTTAGGTTTTAGTTACTCAGACAAAATTCCTCTGTCAGCCTCAATCAATCAAAGATCACTTTTGGCAGGAAGAGAGGAGCTCCTTAGAATTGAACCTAGAGCCTTGCACATCCTAGGCAAACACTCTGTCACTGAGCTATATCTCCAGCCTTCTCTTCTTTCAAACCAGAGTCCTGCTAGGTTGCTAAGGCAGGCCTTAAACTCACTCTGTAGCCCAGGCAGGCCTTGAGCTAGAAATCTTTCTGCCTCAGTCTCCTGAGTACTACAGACCTATACTAGCAGTCTCAATCAAAACTTTTCATAAGGAGCTTGTGTTTATTCAGCCCATGGCTTCAGAGCTGTCAGTTCATGGTTGTTTGGTCTTGTTGCTTTGTCCTAGGCTGATGCAGTACATCATGGCAGAGGTACACGGTGACAAAGGTGGTCTGCTCACCTATGGAAATAAAAGAGAAAGGAAGAGGCTATGGTTCTGATATCTTCAAGGGTGCACATCCGGCTTTCTTCCATTAGGGCCCATATCTTAAAGGTTTTGCCAACTAATAATGCCATAGGTGAGGAACCAAGTCTTTAACACATGGGCCTTCAGGAGATGTTTCAGACCCAAACCATAGCACCTAGTATCATTTTGATGGTTGTTGCTGCACTCTCCTTTTTAAGTCCAATCAATCCAACCATGTCAATTTTATCTTCAAAATAATTTCCATTCTTTGCTATCAAGTTCATTGCAATTTTGTCCCTGAATTCCTCTGATAAGATTATTGTAGCAATTGCTGCCATTACCTGTCTTTCTCCATCCTGGACTCTCAATTTACCTGGCACATGTAGTCAGAATGATATGTCTACAGGAGAGCTTTCTGAAGGCTGCATGGACTGGCTTTCACCCTCTACAGCAGTCTCCCATCCTGTCTCTTACCCCACACAGTGTTCCTGATTAATTTAGATTTTCCTTTCATGAATCTTTTACAGCCATGCCACAGAATATTTGGATACTTTGTTGACATTTCTAATAGCTTTCAATATATCCTTACACAAGCAAGGCAACACTTTCTGGTCTTTCATTGGGCCAGCACAGAATCTTGCTCATTTTTGTTTTTCTGCTCAGTGTGGCATCATGATTTCTAAGCAGGACAGGAATCAGACCACATTTAACCCATCTCACTGTTTTATGAGTGAACTTCTCTATTAAGTTGTTACATATCCCTCGCTTTAGCTACGCATTTGTAAAATAGAGCTCTTGTAGTAACTACTTACTAGGCATCGAAGTTAGGTGTTGAAGACAATGTGTGACACAAATGAAGCAATTCACTGCTCTACACTATCCTGGAGAATGTGCTCCCAGTCTCACAGAACTGAGGTATATGAAGAGGAATAATCTCTACATAGTGGGTTTGGCAAGTCTCTGGCTCTAGTGGAAAAAACACGTTCTATTCAACTTATCACGTTCTATTCAACTTATCTCTAGGGTTTATTTAGGGTGTGAAGGAAATGCTAAGCTGAGGGTCCCCCATTCTGACACCCCATCCCAACCCCCACAGACACACCCTTTGATTTAGGGCCACCATGTCTTTGAAGTATGTTCTGTCTTGTGTTGAAGCAATTCTTCCTGCAGAGTCACCAGAGGATTCTCTACCTTGGTCTGAATAAAGCTTGTTGGACAAGTGTAACCTAGTAAGATCAGTGGGTGCATTCATTCAGGATCCCAGTTCATGGGTCAGTAGTGGTGTGAGTGGTGTGAAGTTTGATTCATGTCTGACTTTGTTGCTCTACTCAGATATGGCCACTACATTTGATCATAAACCATATAGGCCTCTCAGATGCAGAGATTGACTGTAGCCACAGAGGCCTGACAGGCCCTCCCTGATTCCTCACATGCTTTCTGGAACTCTTCCTTCCTCAGGTGTCAACAGGTGTTGTGTGCCATTGAGTTGAGCTGTCCAGCATGCTCAGGAACACTGTGTCCACTGAGTGACAGGCTCCTGGAGTGGAGGAAGTCATTTTCCAGTACCCTCTGTCCTCTTTTACCATTCTAGGATTATGTGAAAATCTTAGCAGCCAGAAGAATCCCAAGATCAGACAAATCAATGGCAAAGGAAAAGCCTAAAAGGTAATTCTCCAAACTATGGAACATTTTGATGCCAGTGTGCAGTGGTTCTCTTAGGGGCAACGAGATTGGATTTTTAAAAGATAAATTTTTATTTCTGTGTGTGTCTGTCTGTCTGTCTGTGTGCCTGTATATCTGTGTGTCTGTATGAGGGTATGTACACCTGAGTGCCAGTGCCTGTAGAGGCCAGAGGTATCAGATCTTCCTGGAGCTGGAGTTACAGGAGGATGTGGTATCCTGAGGTGGGTGCTGGGAGCCAAACTCAGGTCCTGTGCAAGAGTAGTAAGCATTCCTATGTGCTGAGACATCTCTCCAGCCCTATGACTGGTTTTAAAAAATATATTTGTTATTCATTTTTAACCTAAGATAAAATTATATATATTTACTCTTTACAGCATACTGTTTTAAAATACTTATGCATTGTAGAATGACTAATTACCATATGCAGTTCACATAACTGCATTTTTATGAGTACTTAGCATGTTCAAGACTACACTATATTAACTATAATCACCATAGTGTACAATACAGCTTTGAACTCACTCCTTCTATGTTAAATTTTGGCCATCTTCACCCTAAACTTCTCAACAACACCAGATCTTGCTCTACAAATAAGAAACTATTTATATTCCACATTCGAGTGAGATCAAGTTTCTATTTTCAGTGTCTTGCTTATTTTGCTTAGCATAATGTCATTATGGTTAATCCATAATCTCAAAATGACAAGGTTTTCTTCTTTTTATGGTTGTAGTATTCTGTCTATAAAAGTCTCATTTTCTGCATCCATTTGACCTATGGTGAGTGCAGGTATCAGGCATTCTGATTTAATTTCCTTTGATGCATATCGAGTAATGGGATTGCTGGATTTTATGAGTTCTATTTTTAATTTTTGAGGAATTCCATATTGTTTTTCACAATGGCCATGCTAATTTACATTACCACCAACTGTTCCCCACCGGTTCCCTTTTCTTTACATCCTTAGCAAAACATAGTCCATTGTCCTTCGGTAAGAGCCATCCTAGTAGGCAGGAGGTGACATTTCCTTCTGATTTTAACTTGCATCTGCCCAATAATGACATTGAGGGTTTTTCATATGCCCCTCAGACACCTGTATATCATTCAAGACCTTTATTCATTTCTTAAAAAATGGGTTTTATTTCTTATTATTTGTACTGTTTATATTATTTAGATGCTATCCTTTAATGGGTGTGCAGCTTATAAATACTGATACATGGAAGACAGTATCCCAGAGGGTCCTTAGTCTCATTCATAAAAGAATTTAAGAATGAACTCAAACAGAAGCTTTAGGACAATTTTATTAGAATTTAAGGAGAACTCCTCAGAGTAGGCAATCCATAAATCTCAGCAGCTGTCTTGAGGAGAACAGAGGGGAGAAAGAAAAAGTCAGAAAGCCTTGTGGGTTTAGAACTCACTGGGAGGTCAGGCATGTGGCAGACTATCAGACACTTGGTGGGGAGGGGCAGAGAGTTTCACAGAAAAAGGTAAATAAATCCAAAATTTGGGGGAGCCCAAAGCATTAGGGAAATCATGGTTAGAAAAGAGATTAAAAAGAATCCCAGTCCTAGGGAGGCATAGGCAGGCAGATCTCTGTGAGATCCAGGTCAGCCTAATCTACATAGCTCCAGGCAGGCTGGGACTGGGGAGGCCCTGTCAAACAAACAAACAAACAAACAAACAAAACAACAAATAAACACACACCAACAAAAAAGAACTGGGAGGATGGAGGGGGAAGGGGGAGGTTACACTTTTCTAATGAATTGAGAAAAGCAGATGTTAGGGCTCAAGAATCGAGAATAATTCCCACAGATACCCAAAAAGATTATACAAAACGTTTATTCAAGAATTTAAAGTTTAAAAAAGGACAACAACCCAATGGCGGCTAGCCGGGCACAGACTTCACAAGCCAAAGATGGAGTCTGCCCCTGAACAATAGCAGGCAGGAGCTTTTATTGGAGAACTCCACATAATTGGATGTCCCCATATCCTGTGTACGGGGAAAGTCTTGATTGGTAGGGTCTATCTTCAGGGCATTGGAATGTGCTGACTGATATCTTTTAGAGTCAGAAGTTTTTGTTCATACCTTATAAGGCTTTTACATGTGCAATACGCCTGAGCTTGTCTTGGCTTGCCTAAAGAAACTAGCCAAAATGGAGTCAGAGCATCCTGGATCTTCAGCATACAGACTCACAGACAGCCCATGATTGGGGCCAGCAGGGGCCCACAAGATCTCTCTGTGGGAAGGTTCCGGAATCCCTTCGCACAGGCAGGAAATGTTCACCATCTCATTAACACACTAGGTGTTCTGCCAATCTCTTTAGCTTGATTTATGGTGAACCAGCCTTCCTAGCTTGTGACCAAGTGATCTGGCAAAACTGGAAAGGTGGGTCTTCATCTAGGCCAGAGATCCTCTCCTGACCAGCCTTCTCCCATGAGGCTTTTTGCTACTATGACAATACCTTTCTGTATGCTGTAGTTTGATTCTTCACTCTGTTGATTGTTTCTTTTGCTGTGCAGAAACTTCTAGCACAATACCATTCTATTTTGGCTTTTGTTGCCTGTGCTTTGGGGGTTATGTTACTGAATTTTAATTGATGGCCTTTCTACCTCCCCCTCTTTTCCAGGTAGTTTGCCTTGTTAGGAAAGGTGGGATTGGTTAAACGTGTGGGACAGGTATCAAGATTTTTCTGACTCTGGAGTATTTAATCAGCCATCAATAATTGGTGGAAATTGACTGGCACAATTGGTTTTCCCGTGGTAAAAGAAAAAATTGTGTGGTGAAATATCTACCTCTGAAGACTGTGATAAAAAATGTAAAGAAAAAAGGCGAAGCTGGGGGCCATTTTTGAAGTTGCTGCCTTCAAGGTACCATGTAGTAAACTGGTGTTTTGGAATTAGTTTTAGTTCCAGAGATTAGTTCACAGAATAAGAGAAACTGGCCTGAGACACTGAAAATATGCTGATAAATTCTCTTTGTGGGTAACTGTAACTTCTAAATTACAGCAAATTTAACTATTATAAATTAGAAACAGAAGAATCTGATTTCCTGTGAATATTTAACATAGGGCTATAATATTTCAGTTAGACATAAATAGAAATTACCACTCATAGTTAATTAAACAATTCAGAGATCCCTTCCTGTTTTCCAGTCTGTTTTCAGTATCAGAGTATAAGCTGACTGAATTAAGTGCAAAGACCCATAATACAATGATTTGCATAAGACTGCCAACAAAAATAAACCTGGCTGTGATTAAGGTTGTGACAATGGGGTTAGCTTAGCTCTGCAGGCTCATGGAAGCATGCAAACAAGAGTAATTAGATTCAAAAACTGATTTATTACTTCAACTACAGGTGCTGAGTTTTATGGGAACTGGGGATTATCAGACTTGCCTCTATGTATTTCAGTTCAGTTGTATAGGCACTTCGTAAAAATCACTTGTAACCTTTTCAAAAAATTAGACTTAGTATCTTCATTCATGAGTTCTGTTTTGGAGTTAAAGTGACTTCAAAATGTAAAAATCTTGGTTTAAGTGTTAGCAGAATAAAGCCAGTGTTTAGGAATACTTGTTCACTTCCTATGAAGTGCAAGCCTTGTTTTAGTGTCAACATCATGTGACCCAAGCATCTATGGTGCTGATGGGCCCTTGCTGGGAATTGACTTCTTGGCCAGGGATTCTTTCTCATGGGTAGATGGGACTGAGCTGCAAGATATTAGCATATTGCCCCTTTACCCATAAGGCCATGTGTGCTTCATAACTGTAGAATTGTGAGTGTTCTTATTGATCGTGTACAGTCATGTAACATGTAACAATGTCTTGCTCAAGAATGGAAAACATAGGGGCTGGAGAGATACCTTAGGAGTTAAGAGCACTGACTGCTCTTGCAGAAGACCTGGGTTTAGTTCCCAGCATCCACATAGTGCCTAACAGCCATCTGTAACTCCAGTTCCAGGGGATCTGACGCCCTCTTCTGACCTTTGCAGGCATTACACACATGGGTGCACTTATACACATGCAGGCAAAACACTCATGCACATAAATTTTTTTTTAAATGAGTGGCAAATAAAAGCAAAGGTGACCCCCAAAGTTTATATCACCAAGGGGAAATCATTGCTGTCTTAGTTTAATACAGTCTATGATGTTTGCAGGTTGGAGAGAGAGAGAGAGAGAGAGAGAGAGAGAGAGAGAGAGAGAGAGAGAGATTTCTTGGGAGTTAGTTTAGTTGGTTGAGGAAGAAAAAGTGACCACCATAGAATGCTAACTTAAAACTCAATGTGAGATACTAGGAGTGCAAATAATTCTAAGAATTAAACTTTATTGAACTCCTAAATTTCACATCAAATCAGGGCTATTATCACAGTTCATTTGCTGCTATTTTTATTGTGGGATTAAAAAAATCATCTAGGCACACAACATACTACAGTAGCAGTTTTAAAGATTTCAAGCATTTTATTGTAAGAAATAGTGATCTTTTATAACAGCAAATTTTAGAGAACCGCATCTTGATCTCTTTAATGTGGGATTTGAGTTTTCACAATTTCTTCTAGTTGGGTTTATTTTTTGTTGTTCTTGTTGTTGAGGATAAATTCACAAGGTCAGAAGTCTCAAGTTTGTGGTTTGCCTAAATATTTTCTGTATTGTGGTATCTTTCCAAAACACAGAAAATATTCACAAACAGCCTAGAAGTTTTCTCTTTCTATAATTTGTCAATAGAACTATATTTCTCTGGCTGTGGGAGAGCATGAACTTTAGGCAAGTTTCAAAACGAAGGTCCAATTTTGGTCTGTGAACTTGTTTAAAGAATACTTTTTTGAAGTTGGCCCAAGAAATATTCACATATGTGTTGCTCATGCCTAATTCTGTTATTTACGGAGTGTTTTCCTTCTACATATTTTCGATTCTAAATGCTTGACTTGAAGCAGCTGGGTATTCCCTTCTACTCTAACCCTTGTCATGGAAGCTTGCTCTAGGGCCTCTCTCCTCATTTACCTTTCACCAGATTGCAAATGTGCAGTGTTTTTTCTTGCACTTTTGAAACCGAGCAAATTATTTTCAAATGTTATATGGGCATGGCAGCTATTGGTCTACCTTCCTTAAGATTCTTTTTTTGCCCATGTGCTTAACTTAAAAAAATACTGATTTTGGCTAAAGGATACATTGCTGAACCCAGGAGAAGAATTTGAATGCACAAGCAAGAAGAATTTCTTAACATCCTACTCTTGGCTGTGCCTTCATTTTAATGATGGAGTATTATTGTTACATGTCGGAACTTGCTTAAGTCAATGCGGGAGTTAGGATGGAGAGAAAGCTATATACTCCAACAAATAAGCAAACAGAACATCTTAAGTGAATTAATGTTGTATCAATGTAAGGAATTTCAGCATGTAAGGAACCAATAGCCTTTTCCTTTCATTACTGACTTTAGTCTTGTTTTTGCGAGGGTTTATTTGAATCTACAAAATCACCTATAAATTCAAGATATGAAATTATGTGCAAAGCCATTGTGTCTCAAAATAATTATAATTTAAAATAAAGTTGAATTTTATTTTGAAATTATCCATTATTTATCGAATCAAATCTTCTTGAAATAATTCAGTATTTCATTACATAAAGTTTCTCTTAAAAAAATACCCAATGTATAATGCATAATGAAATTCACACTATTTAAAAGTGTTTGAAAAAGCAGAAATACTGCTAATGGAAATAAAGTGGCTTTTTAAATTGAACTTTTTGAATTTCATACAATCTATTTTTACCATATTTAGGCCTCTTCCCCTATCTGTACCCCTTGTATAGTGCCTCTGCTGGAGTTCATGTACTTTGTCATATATTTTAAGGTCTATCTAGTCAAGTTTGTGTCCCAAATGTCCTTCAACGCTCATCCATCCCCTGGAACCTGGTTAACCTATGTAGCATTATATCCTTAGAGAAAACAGACTCCCCTCTGCCAGTAGTTACTGGCTGCCAACAGTTCCTCAGCTAAGGTTGGGGCTTCTTATGCACTTCCTTACTTCTGTGGTGGGATTTTTGCCTGGCTTGACTTTGCATGGGCCTTGTGCATACTGTTATCAGTTGTGTAAGTGCAAGTTACTCATGTAAACTTAAAGTGGCTTTTTTACATGTGTTGTTGAATACGTGGGTTTCAGAAAGCTTTCCTTGAAGTTTCCTATTAGTAGATAATTCTTCCTGGTTGTTTTATTTACTAAGGAAGGTGCTTCTTTAAGCCCAACATATTTGAGACAGTTTCACTGTTTGTATAGTAGTGTTCTTTGTTTGGTAAACTATGCTGACATGATTGCAGTATTTTAACTGTTAAGAGCTTCCGTGGAGACAGGGTTAGTAAGTTATTCAGTTGGTAAGGTGCTGTCGTGCAAACATGAAGCCCTGAGTCCAGACCCCAGCACCCACGTTAAAAAGCTAGATACAGCAGTTTGCTCCTGCGAACTCAGTGCTGGGAGCTAAGTCCAGAGACAGGCAGAGCCCTGGAGCTTGCTGACAAGCCAGCACCCAGTTGGTGAGCTCCAGGTTCAGTGAGAGACCCTGTTAAGAATAAGGTGAAGAGTGATTGAGGAGCATACACATACACTCCTACACAAGCATGTACATACCCCCCAACCCCATACACAGAGCCTGTTTCAGAAGTGGTTGGGTGATGAGGCTGGTGAGAGGAAGAAAGGAAAGATGGTAAGAGAGGAAGAGATGTACTTGTGCCTAAAGGATATATGTGTATGTACTGGCTCAATGTCAAAAATCACTTTATGGGAAGGGGATGTGTCTTGTGAATTCCCGCTGGGTCTCCTGTGCTATCAAGCAAACCATATAACATATCTTTATGTGCATTTATTAACTTACAAAGGAGTGAGTACCTGGTGCCTAGCCTGGTGCCATGGCTCAGAGCCCACCATATCAGACTGCGCCACGCTCATAGTCACCACTAGCATTTGCTCACACCTCGGGCCAGCGATCTCTCCCCAGGTCCAAAGAGTCAGGCCCTTCTTTCCTTGAGCTGCTGCTCGGCTTCGGCTGCACGTTCCCCACACCTTGCGAGCTACCCATGGCTCACGGCTTCTGCACCCCGGAAGCCCCTCAGTAGTCCACCCTCCACTGCAGGCCCGGCCCCTTGGAGGAACTAGCCAACTGGGAGATGGGATGCCATGTGCTCGGGACTGACAATTCCCATCTTCTCCCATTGCCATATTATCATTACATTCACACTGTATCATATTCATTTTTGTCTATCAAAATGGTTTTCAAAACTAAGTGTACATAAAGTGATAAGCCAGTTTGCTCTTTATTTTAGTACTGTGTTTATCAGCAGGTCTGCGTTGGAATGGTTCGCTCCCCAGGGCACATGGACTTACAGTCCTCCTCCCGTACCCATGGTAAATACTGAAATCAATCATTATGGCCCCCTTTTTCCTGAACTAAGACTCCATATTGGACCCAGTTTTAAGTATAACGTTTGAGCCAGCTAATGTCAATGGTTCGGAGCTGTCATGCCATCTGAAGCCCATTGAGCAAGGTGCCTTAGAGATCACAGCTCCTGAAGAGCCATTGCTAGGCTTGTTTTCAGCAAGATAGGTCTGTAAGTTCCTTTCTCATAGAATGCTGAAAGGTATTAAATACTTGCCAAGTACAATAAAGTAAGAAAACAAGCAAACTTTAATGAAAACCGTATAAATGGGTTGAATACATTCGTTAAGCTAAACCTTGTCATAAGAAAAATCATATGTCTCACGTCTTCATTTCTTGTTAGTAACTATAACATAACTGAATTTTGGAATTGTAAGTTGTATTGTAGAGTAAAAGTACAGAAGTTATATGTCTGTGTATTGGTTTGCCACAGGTATAGCAAAACACCACAGGCTAGATAGCTTAAATAACAGAAACTTATTTTCTTATTATTCCAGACACTAGATGTCTCAGATCAAATTGTCCACTGGGTTGGCCTCTCCTGAGATGCCCCTCTGTGTGTCTCCATGTGGTCATTCCTTTGTGACTGCTTGTGTCTTAATCTTCGTTTTTCATTTAGTCCTATTAGAAGAGAGTCATATAATCCTTAATTACCTTAATTACCCTTTCTAAAAGTCTACTGTTTGTTTGTTTTTAAAACAGAGTTGTACTCTCTAGTCCTGGCTGGTCTGGAACTCCTGTAGACCAGGCTGGCCTCAAACTTCCGGAGATCAACCTGCTCTGCCTCCTGAGTACTGGGATCCAAGGTGTGTGCCTCCTCCCCGACTTAAACTTGACCTTTGAATATAATCCCATTCTAAGTTACTGGGATAAGCTAGCTTTCTTTTATTATGAGAAATACTAAGATATCAAAGTTTAATGGGGGAAGGTTTATTTTGGCTCATTGTTTTAGAAGTTTCAGCTTGGCCCTGCTGCATTTGGGCCTGCAATAGCACTGTAAATTGAGGGAGCACGTAGCTGAGGAAACTCCTAACAGCAGCCAGGACTGAAAGTAAGAGACAGGAAGGGGCTGAGGTCCCAAGATTCCCTTCAAGGACACAAGTCCAGTAGATCAACTTACTTCCACTAGGCACCACTTGCTAAAGGCTCCACCAACTGCCAAGAATACCACTAAGATCCAAGCCTTCAACATGCGGGTCTTTGAGGCATGAGACTTAGGGCTCCAGCCTAGAACTGTGGGGGAGAAATTGTCTATTAGCCTTTTTCATCAGAAGAGGAGTCACCCTTTCCTTCTAAACTTGCAAATAAGAGTTCAGCTTCTTTCAACAATGCTTCCTCCCGCCCTTTAGTGCATTCTTCTAAAAATGAAAGGAGAACACAGTGAGATGCATTCATCTAGGAAGCAGAAGTTGTGGGTTCTATCCCTATGGCTGCCACACAAGACCAAATCCCGAATGGTCTTGCAGATGGCTGAGACCAAATGCAGTTGGTAAGACCAGATAACTGTTTGGGTTTGCTTCATAACTAGTCCTCTGAGACTCTACCCCCTATTATTTCTTCTTTCCATCATGACTTTTTTCACTCACTCACTGACTCTCAGCATCCTGACACACTTTATATGACCTTCCTCCTGAGAAGGTCTGGTGGGAACGATGAAGCAGCAAAGCTCCTTATTTTGAACAACACATTCCCTTTCTCTCTTGCTTTCTTTTCTGGTCAGTGTTAATTTATAGCATTTGAGTCACTTCCTCAAGGAAAAGTCTCTTAGATTTTAATATACTATAACCTTCGCTGCTAAATGAATTTTCAGTTGTAGATTATTTCCCACTTATTTCTAAAAACTATTTCTTAAAGATGTCAAAAATGTTCAATGTGATTTTAAAGGCATCTTGTAAACACAATCACACAATAGCTTGTCGAAGTGTGCTCATCTTGTACTCCTGACATAATCATGCCCTTTCATATATAATTTATGAAAATATATGAATATATATTATACTTAGCTCTTAAAGTAGTTTTCCAAGTACTTCTAACTTATCTGTAAACATTGGTATTGATGTGTCATATAGTCTCAATATTTATAATGTATCTTTAAAATGTACTTACAAACAACATATTTTTAAACTGTTTCATTAAAAGCTCTCTTTACTGTGTAGAATAACATTAAACAAAGAGCAAGAATCAGTGTAGTTTAATTCTGAAATGACTATTCCATCCTCTGCTGCCCCATGGTTAGTTAATTAAGCAAATCAAGGAAACTTGTCATTCAGTTTTAATGTTGGAGGATCATCTCCCTACAGGAAGTCTTGTGGTCAGTGGGCAAAAATGGCAACCAGCTTCTCAAAAGTCGAAGGCATTATTATGTACTAAAGGTCACCCACAACTTTTATAATAGCGGACCAGCTGTGTAAACTGCAAGATGTTGTCAAAAGGAAGTGCCAAGCAAAACTGTGGTGCTGTTTGCTGACTATGCTGAAGGGCAGAGAAGCTCAACTCTTGCCAGTAGTTTAAAAAATTGTTAGGAAAAGTATTGTTAGGCCTTTGGGAGGTGCCTACTCCCCAGGGCCTGGGATCCAGTTCTAGAGATCATACTTGGCCCAGGACATTTGTCTTTCAAATCTGCCTGCTACTGGACTAGGCCTGGATTCTGCAGGCAGGCCTGGGAAGCAGCTGGGCAGGCCACACTCCTGACAGTCATACAGGCATGCTGCACAATGTAGAAACCTGGAAGTCATTCTTTAGATGGTTTGGAATCAGCACTTTCTATGATGTGGTTGCAGCACTGTCAAATGAAGTTGATTAAAATACATGTCCTTGTCTATGACATAATTAAAACAACCCAATTTTCAAATAGTGGGCCAGCTTTTGCAGGCCTAAAACAACTGTTCTTCCATGACTTAAACTATATTCATGTTCTGCACCACATGCTCTGCACCACATGGCCATGAGCTATAATTGCACAGAAGCAGCCAAATGGTACTTGTTATGTCCCCAATGTCTACCTGAATATGATCAACACCCAAACTAGATAAACTCAATTTATAGTGTGGCTCAAGAGGTGAAATCGGCTTCAAAAGGGTAAAGAAGAGGATAACACACAACAGTAAAAATATACAGCCTTCTTTTATGTATGTCTGTGGCTGCCTTGTAATGTATACCTCTTGTATTTGTTTTTATCTATTGATTCTCTATGTTATTTTAAAACAAACTGTTTGAGTGGTTGTTTTGTAGTACCATAACTAAATAGTTCAATAGACTGAAAATAGCAATGAGCTAAGGTGTAAAGAAAAAAGTAAAACAAAGCAGTAAAATGATGCCACAGTTAAAAGTACCAGCAAATTGTCTAGGACAAAGGGGACTAACAGGCGGGGTGGAAGAGGAAGGGGAGGGAAGGAGGTGAGGAAGGGGTTATGCTTAATAGACAAGATATGCTTATATGAAAATGTCTTTATATAACACAAATGTCATATACAATGAATATACACACTATGAAAAGATAGTTTTTAATTTGTCATAAAAATATGAAAAAGGTTGTTAGCAAAGGTAAACATTCTAGAACACTGTAAAAGGGAACAGCTTAAAAGGTGGATGGAAAGTCAGAGAAAAGTATCTAGCTAATTCAAAATGTTCCCAGCTTTCTTCTAACATCCAGGAAGTTCAGTCATGGGATACACAGCATCTCACATTAAGACATGCCACTTGCTCAGGAGACAGTGTCCCTGACAGAAGCCCTGAAGGAAGTCAGCACATGCCAGAGGTATAGTAGTGTCAATCAGTATCCTTAGAGAACAGTCTGGTGTGGTGGAGCACACCTTTAATCCCAGCAGTCAGGAGGCACAGACAGGTAGATCTTTGTGAGTTCAAGGTCAGCTTGATCTACATAGTTCCAGGTCAGCCAGGGCTACATAGTAAGAGCTTGTTTTAAAAAAATAAAAAAAAACTTAGGAACAGAATGACATCGTTTCATTTTATTTCTTAGAACACCTTCAATATAAGAACCCTAAAGCATAGTTCAGCAAATTTTTAATGGGTACTGAGTGTTTGCAATAATTGAGGAGGTCCGAAGATCACTCATAAGGATAACTGAGACTGTCCCAAGATATTTCTGGGTTGGATATCTGTCTTTTAACTCATTCTTAAGAGTTTCTTGTGAACCGGAGCTTTTATTATTTTATGTCATTGTTTCAGGTGTTTCGTGCATATGGTAAACTATACAAAGATCATCTCATCTCGAGTACACTTTTGAATCTGTTTCTGTTACATACCAATTAAAGCTATTACCGGACTGAGATTTAGAACTTGTAGTCCAGAAGTTACCTTGCCCTCACAGTGAATGCCTGTAACTGCTCTGAGTTCCATCATGATAATTGATTATGTTTCTCAGTGAGCCCCAGTATGCTGAATCACAGGGCATCTATGTCTATTCTCTGGGGTCTCACTCAATGCAGTGACTGGGGGATTCACTACTGTGTTTAGCAGTTGTTTATTCTTTTGCATTGTTATGAAGTATACTATTGTATAAATATTACACAATATCCTTTATATCATTGGCATACATTTGAATTGCCCCCTGCACTTTATAAGTAAAACTTCTCTGGTTAATCTTTGTTGGAAATAAAAGCTTGTTTGTTACAAAAATGGAATTACTGGTCATAGGGCAGATGCCTGGTCCGAATTAGACGGCACTGATAATCTGTTTTCTCAGACCAGTAGATAGCAACATCAGCAGTGCTTGAGGCTGGCATTTGTGTTACATCTTCACCAGCTCCAGGAATTAGCCATCTTCTGGAATTTTAGCCGTTCTGGTTGCAATAATATCATAGTATTTCATTATGACTTTAATTTGTGCTTCCTCGATGAATTTGGAATCTTTCCTCACTCCTGTTGATGTTTCGGATGGTCCCTTTTGTGAAGTGAAGTGTGCCTCCTTTTGTTCATTAAAAATTTTTTTTTCTTAATTGTTTGTAGGAATTCTTCTTTAGGTACTCTGAATACTAATCTTTTATTGAGTATGCTATAAGCGGCTTTTCCCAGCCTGTCCTTTGACTCTTTATGTTACTGTTGTTTTGTGGTACCAGCAATTGAACCCAGAATCTTGCGCATGCTAGGCAAGATCTCTGCCACTTAGCTGACCCCATGCCCAGTATGGAGGCTTCATCGTTTTCACGGTACCTTGCCCTCAAGAGTGAGGTCCATAAGAGAAAGCAAGACTGTCTCCAGTGCTAAGGAGAAGACCTGATTAATTGTACCACGGACTGAACCCAGGGCTTCATGCATGTCAGGCAAGTGCTCTACCACTCAGAAACATCCACAGCCCATTAAGGGTGGTTTCAGATAAACAAAAGATCTTGAGCTCTTGATGGGAGACTGGGAGCAAAAAGAGAGCTACAGATAATGTTCTCATAGTCTCTGACAAGAAACTATAGAGAAGCCTAATGTCAGAGAAAAGAGCTAGATTATAAATAGAAAATACAATGGTAGAGTTGGAATATAATGTTGTGGTAGACAGTACAGGATAAACTTCAGACCATTGTCAACTGGTTTGAGATGAGCTACTTAGAGAGTTCATCCTGGGAAAGCTTTTGGAGATCAGGGGGGCTTGAACCTCTCATTTTACGCAGGAAAACAGGACACAAGAATGTTGAATAATCCACTGTAATTACATTAAATGTGATGTAGGAAGTGAGTTTACAGCTGCTTCTTAAATAATATGGAGACACATTTGGAATGATTTTCTAGATTACTCTTTGCTTCAAACACATCTTATTGTCTAAATAATACACTTGAATTTTGAAGATTGTTTCCCGGCACTTACTTTATTTTGGAAGGGATGTTGGGGAAAATGTAGTTATCATTAACAAACAGCTTACTAGTGTGTGATTGCTAGTAATCATTGAGATCTATGAAACTCTCACTGGGCATTTATAGCAGAATGAGCCTTATCTCATACCTCGACCCCACATCACTAATCCTAAACGGGGACATCTGAAAAGTGCAGCACACTGATGGTGCTGGGAATGGCCCCTTTCTTACTGGGAAGGCTGAAGTAGGATGTTTGAGGCAACCCACCACATTAGGAGTCGTTAATATTCCTTCCCCAACTACCTTTCTCAGAATGGACCTGAGATGATTCCCTGCATGGAGCGTTTATGTCTGCAGGGCAGTTGTGTGTCCCTGAACCCACCCTCATGTCATCTCCTGGAGACAAGAACAGCAAGCTAATCAGACCACAAAACCTACTTCTGAAATTCAGGCCTGAACTCATGACTAGCTCTCTATACCAAGGAAGGTGGAACCAAGCAAGATATCTCTTGTCTGGATCCTCAATCCCTTAAAAAAAAGAAACCATGCATGATGGATTTCTACCCACGGGCATGGCAGGAAAGAAGATGTCATGCCTTCTTGGGGAGGAGGTTCAACTGAGAAGCAGGAAAAGGACCCAAATGCTGTTCTTCATGTAGAGAGAAGCCAACAGGCTGCTGGAAAGAAACTTCCCCTCAAGCGCCTCCTCTTTCTGTGGACTTCCAGGCTCGCTGAGGTGATCAGAGTCACCAGCTCAGGGAAAATGCCCTGCAGTAGCCAGCCTTGCCTCACACGGAGGAAAAGCACTGGACTTTTCCATATTGGAACTGATGCCGCCCCTCCAAACTGGATATTTCTCCAAGCCAAACTGGTGCCTTGCTGACAGGCTGATGGGCACTGCCAGGGACTAAGCCCTCAACACAGCAGATGTCAGTGCTTACTGCAGGACTTCATGGGAACTGACCCATCGTGCAAGCTTCTGATTGTACTGAGATTCTCCCAAAACGGTCTGCACTCATGAAAATCCATTCTTGACATCCTGTCCTTAGAGGCAGAAGCGTTGTCATTCTCTTTGAAATTTGGCAAAAGCTATGGATTCCTCAAAAGAACAAAAACCACCCCCCATAGTAACCACACATAAAATTGTTTCATTGAGGAAATAACATTCTGTATTGTTTCAGGAAACACAGAAAAGCAATCATACAATCCACAGAGGCTTTAGAATGACTTGGTCCTCAGTGGAGAGAAAACTGTAAGTTGAATGCAAAATGACTGGGAAGTATTTGAGTTCTTATCTTTTTGCCTCTTCAACAGAGCTGGAAACTTAATTGCACTAAAAGAATAACTCTGAAGACATCAAAGTAAAACCCAATAAAATTAAAAATACAGGGCAGAGGAAAACAAAGTAAAATTTTTATCCAGAGATAATAGGAGTTTTGGGTGACAGCTTCAAAAACTAGTAAACTGTTTTCTTTTCAGAAAGCTTACTCTTCGAATCACATGAACCTTTATTCCTGTTAAGTCTGATCTCTTGATTAAATATTATTCTTACCTGATTTAGAGGGATGGGAAAAATGAATATATAATTTGGCATTCTTCACCTAAGATTCTTCACCACCGTCAAGGTCTTTGTCAGATCCGTGGTTACTGACTTTTACGTGTTTTATTTGTATTTACATAAATTTATTTTGCCAATATGAGGTCAAATGTTTCAACTTTTGAAAATAAAATTTATTTTTGTTAAATATACATGAAGAATTGTAAGTGTTCCCCCCCAAGATGAAATCTTTGTTCATTTGTAAATTGTGTATGATTCTTTTTTGGAGGAAAACATCTTGCCATTTTGTTATAATGTTGTTTAATTAGACTTTGAAAGTTTTTTTTTAATTTCATTTACAAAATCAAACACACAGTTTACTATATTGTAAGAAGCATTTGAAATTGAAATGTACATCAGTCAGACTCTAACTTTTCATCCTTGGAATGACGCCCACATGGGAACGACTGTGAGGCTGTTTAGAGGGCTGGAAGCCCAGGTGAAGGCTGCTGAAAGGGGTACTGTGCTTTGCTAACATGTGGCCTATGAAGAATTCACAGGCCTGAGGCCCAACTCAGCACCTATTCCCTGCCCTTCAGTCCTCCAGGACAGGCCAATCTGGTGCCAAGACTGTATACTCAGCCACCAGATGGAAGGAGGGTGTTGTGGGTGTTAGGCTGATCATTGGGCATAGGAGATGTAACAAATCCTTTCTCAGGAGTCCAAGGTAAGGTAGCAATTGAGAGTCTTATTTGCTCCTGGACAGAAAAACATGTGGCTCTTTATTGCCTTCCTTGTAGATGGGGAAACTCAACTGTGGTATGATTTTCTTGTCCAAACTTTGGACACAGTGCTTTGTCTCCGCCTAGCCCTCTGTCATTCAGAGAGCTGCTTTGGGAATAGTATACAGTGACCCTAGTGCAGGTACCATGGCCTGCTCCTGCCATCCTTTTGCAATGCTGGAATTTTCCTTTTGAAGCTGGTCCTACACTCCACCTACCATCTTTCCTACTACAGACGCAACCAACATTCTAGACCTGTCAGGTCACAAGATGGGCAGGTGGGGCTGCTCCTACAACTCTCTGATAATATTTCATGTTGCTCGACAAATTAGTGAAAGCAGGCATATTTATGTAGAGTGTTCCTTACTTGCTGAGAGATGGTAGAAAGTACAATAATGGGTGCTTTCCTTTGGAGACTATTTCCAAGGATGGCCCAATCCATTGAACAGGACCAGTGATATAATTTAATAGAACCACCCCAAAATTAACAGGCTGGGGCTAGGCCAGGGTGGGATGGCAAGTCCCCTTCCATGGACCTATTGTCAAACCCACAGTCAATGACTACCCCAAGGGATTTCAACCCCGATGCCTGGATTGTGAGTTCTGATTCACACTGTCTCTCTGCCTCAACCTAGTTCTTCATCCTTACCCAACCAAAGTCCTCTCTTCAGCCTGAAGAAAAACCAAGAATTTTAATCAGGGTCAATGTAAGGAAAAAATGAAGGAAAAGCTTTATTAGTTTTCCATTTGGGCTCATTTCACCCATTGCCTAACTGCTTTTAGTTTTGCATACTTGATGCTTCTGTACCCAAGAAAGCACACACACGTGCACACGCGTGCACGCGCGCACACACGCGCACACACACACACACAGTAACACTGCCATATTTTTTTCATATCCTTTTGGTTTTCTCCAGCTTCCCCAAAGGCCACATTAAAAAAATCGTGGTACATTCTAAATATTTGCTAAAGACTAAAGGAGAAAGAATGTGAGAGAATTTTTTATACCAAAAAAAATCTATTAAGTATTTTTTTCTCTAGGTATTTTGCTTTCAGAATATTTCATTTGCAAAAGCCGGGTTTCTGTTATACTCTTCTTCAGTGGGTCAGCCGGGAAGTGATTGGTCCCAACCAGACACACACACACACACACACACACACACAGAGAGAGAGAGAGAGAGAGAGAGAGAGAGAGAGAGAGAGAGAGGGGGCGGGAGGCTGTAGTGATCGATGATATATAATTATGAGAGAGAGAGAGAGAGAGAGAGAGAGAGAGAGAGAGAGAGAGTTGGTGGAAGTCTGAAGCTTTAGATGCTATAAAGTTATGGTAGAGCTAGAGTGAGCAGATGGCGTTTAAACAGCCTTGAAGGAGGTGAGAGACCTTTATTGCCCTGAGAGAGGGACATCCTGGGCAAGGAGAGCAAGCAGAGCATGTGCCTAGGAACAGCCGTGCTCTGGAGAATGGAAGGTGACCAAAAAAAGGCAACTCATTATAATTCAACCGTGACCTTGAGTGAAATGGGAGCCACTGACCAGTTTGAGCAGGAGAGGTGTGCTCTGGCATATGCCACCAGAGGATCAGGTGACCAAGTGAAAGATACATTCACAGTGTGAGCATGAACTTTATTTATAGACACATCCCTGTGACCATCACTAAGAAGAAAGAGCAAGTATTTGCAGTACTTTCATTGCACCCCCTCTTCTGATTGATGCACACAGAAGTAATCAGGTGTGGGCATGAGGGTACAGTGCCTGCAAACAAGGCGTTGGCTATAAGAAGGCATTGGACCACCTGGAGTTAGAGTTACAGGCAGATGTAAGCCACCAGATGTGGACGCTGAGAGCCAAACTCTCCCTCTGGAAGAGCACCATGCATTCTTAACTGCGGAGCCATCTCTCCAGTTCCAAGAACTACTATTTTTAGTTCAAATTTTTATTATCTTTTAAAAATTAATATATACATAAATATAAAATCCTTTACTTTGTAGTAGGATATAGATAACTTAGCTTTGTTTTGAAATATATTAAATACGAATGTTTTGCTTAAATATTTAGGATACTTAACCTATCCCTTGCACGGATGTTTTGGTGAGGCACACAGCTGTTCTGTTTCTTGGTGCTAAATCTGGGAAGAGAGACTCCTCAATACTGGACTTATTATTCACACTCAGAGTCCTGAGAAATTAAGCTCAGGCTTTGAAAACAAGAAGGGCTTCTGTGGGAGCTTTACTGATGGTGCTTGTATTGTTTTCACTTTGGAAGGTAAATAAATTATTCAGAGGCTCACCTTAATCTCTCAATTTTACAGACAAATCCATGGAATTTAGTTGAAATGCTTAAAGACAATGCATGTGTCCAAGTGACTTACCCAGTGACGAGAATAGGAGATGACATCTTTTCTCAGCCAACCGGTGCCTTTGTGTTACTGTGTGAAGGCCAACCACACATCTCATCTGGCCCTACTTCTTATCCGATAATCCCCCATCATATACACACAAGCCCCATTTACAATTTTCACACATTTCTAAATGAACATTTTCATGATAAGTCCTTTCTTTAGATTAGAACTGTGGTGATTAAATGGCCTTAAGTTTTCTCAGCCTACGAATATACACAGACAGGAATTACAAACAAAATCAAGGACATTTCAGAAATACATGCTGGTTAAACTTAATTAACTATAAAGCACCAAGAATTTTCTTCTTCTTTTTCTTTGGGGGAAAAAGAGAAAGAAATTAGAATAAGGTTAGGGAATGAAAAATTTTAAGTGACTCCATTTACTGTGTGAGCTCCTAAGAAGTATGATTGAGAAAATAGAGTGAATGTCATTTCCTTCTGGTTCATTGTTCCCATGTCATTTTGGCTGCATGGGAAATGCAAACCATTACCGAATAAATGCTGTGCATAGAAATTGCTTTCATCTTCCACATAGCTCGCTGGCAGATGTTAATGGCAGAGCAGGGGCTGGAAGCACAGCTGACTGGCATTCAGGTATCCTATGAAATGTTACCCATCTGCTGCAGAGTGATGTGATGTCTTCCCTCTCACACTTCAGAGGTTACTTGTAGCAACAAGTGCCAAGGCACTAAAACTATCACCTTAGGTGGTCTAGAAGAGTGTTCCTGAATAGTTCAAAGGAACTTAGCATATTGAGGAAAGTGTTTTAAGGTATTGATATTCTTTCAAATTGGTTGTGGCACATGTAGCATTGTAGGTAATAGACAACAGAAGGCAACACCAACAAAAGATGTGTCTGTACCCTCATGCAGCATAGTGTGGGGGTGGGCAACACTACTGTGTGTAACAAGTCCAAGTCAGGTTTTTAGGCAGGAATGTGGACAGAGAAAGCTAGAGCAGGAAACAGGACAGAAAATGCTGGAGGTAAGTAGGCTGCAATTTTAATTATGGTTGTCAGGGTAGATAGGCCTCATTAAGAAGGTGTAATATGGGGGCTGGAGTCATTGTTCAGCAGTTAAGACCACTGGTTGCTCTTACAGAGGACCTGGGTTCAATTCCCAGCATCACATGGAGGCTTACAACCATCTGTAACTCCAGTTCCAAGGGATCCGACACCTTCTTCTGACCTCCATGGACACTGCATGACACAGTCAGATGATCTTCTCATTTCTAAATAACAGGAAAAATGTTGTGCAAAAATAACCATCCTTGTTTGGTCTAGTAACCAGTGTATGGTAAACACGTAGTAAATATTTGTTGAATGCATGAATGCAAACAGTGACACATCCATGTGCATGGTTTAGATCTATTTGATGATAAAATACCTTACTGTAGGACTGTTGTGCTTCATCTGTAACCAAGAAAGTGGCTGGCTTTCCATGGAAATATCATTTGCTCATATAAGTGTACCATGAGTGTGCTAAGGGCTTGCTCCCCCAGAGCAGTGGCAGTGACTTGAAAAGGGTCTTCATGTGACTGAGGTCTGAGGCGTAAAGACAGTGTATATCTTGAGAGCCTCATCTCTGGCTGCATGGTTGTTCACAGGTAGAGTTCTTTGAAGTAAGATGTTAACCCTTTTGAGGCCCCTTTCATCTATTGGGGGTTGGGGAGTAGCCATGGTTTCTACAAGTATAGCATTTCTTTAAGTGACTCTTCCAGAAACTTGTGTTTATTACTTCCTGTTTTCTATCTCTGCTTACATGGATGGCTTTATGGTCCACCCATTCATTGCCTTCTGTCTAAAGTATCAATGGCACATTTATACCAGATAAGGACAGTGGACACTTTTGTTTAGAGAATTGAGTTTACAATTTTTTTTTTGGATATTTTTGAGACAGGGTCTCCCTGTAGCCCCAGCTGTCCTGGAACTCACTATGTAGACCAGGCTGGCCTTGAACTCGCAGAGATCTGCCTGCCTCAGCCTCCCAAGTGCTGGGATTAAAGGCATGTGCCACCACGCCCAGCGAGTTTACAATTTTTAAAAAAATATTTTATTTATTCTTTTTATTTTATGTGTATGCTTGTATTGCCTGCATGTAGGTAAGTGCACCTGTGTTGTGCAATGCCTGAGGAGGACAGAAGAGGCTGTTGGATCCCCTGGAACTGGAGTTACAGTTGTTAGCTGCTATGTGAGTGCTGGGATTCAAACCTAGGTCTTCTGCAAGAACAGTCAATGTTCTTAACTGCTGAGCCAACTCTTCAGCCCCGAGTTTACAATTTTTAAAACTTTTTCTTTATTCAGCTTTTGACATGGTCTTAAAAATAACTGTTACTGACATTTATATGTCTCGTGTTGAGTTAATTGAAGTATCATTTACAAAGATGAAATGTGCAAACATTTCCCCTGCCATTTTCACAATTTTGCATGTACAATTCTGTGGGTTTTAATATTTCACAGTCTGTAACCATCATCACTACCTAATTCTAGAACATTACCATCATCTAAAAAGGCACTGGAACTATTACAGTCTGGGGCTGGGACAATGACACTGCACAACAAGTCAGGAGTTTCCATAGCTTGTTCAAGTGGATTATGGCTAGAGAAAGTCAGGGCAGGTAAGGGAATAGGAAGTGCTGGAGATAAGTGGGCTGTGGCTTTAAATAAGGTTGCCAGGGTGATAGGCAGGTGTCCCTTCTCCCAGCACCTGGCAACCAGGAATTTAATTTCTATTTCTGTGGTTTTTGTGTCTGGCTTCTTTCACTTAGTGTAATGTCTTCAGGAGCCATTTCTGTAGTAGCATGGCTTGGTATTCTGTTCCTTATGGCTGTATAATAGTCCATTGCATGGATATACTATATGTTATATATAGTATATATCAGCTGATGGGTATTTGGCATGCTTCACCTTTATGACTATATAAATAATATTAACAGGAGCGAACATTCCTTTACAAACTTATATATAAATGTATGTTTCATTTCTCTTGGGTGTTTCCCTGAGGGAAACAGTGAGTGACATGGTTCTGTTTAACTTTCTGAGAAATGGGAAAAAATGTTTACCAGTGTTTGTACTGCTGTGTTATATATTTCCATCCACAACATGTGAGGGTCCCTTTCTCTAAATCCTCACCAACATGTATTCTTCTAGTTGCTCTAAAAGCAACTAGAATTCTAGCACATGGGAAGTGATATTTCGTTGTGATTTTGTTTGGTCTTTACCTAAGGATTAGTGGCATTGAGCATTCTTTTTTTCCAAAAATATTTTACTATTTTTATTTTATGTGTATGCGTGTATTGCCTGCGTGTAGGTAAGTGCACCTGTGTCGTGCAATGCCCACAGAGGTCAGAAGAGATTGTTGGATCCCCTGGAACTGGAGTTACAGACAGTTGTTAGCTGCCATGTGGGTGCTGGGATTCAAACTCAGGTCTTCTGCAAGAACAGTAGTGTTCTTAACCACTGCGCCATCTCTCCAGCATTAAGCATTCTTGTGCTTATGGACTGTACACTTTCTCTGAAGAAGTGAACCCACACCTTTATCTGAATTTTTTTCTATTACATTGTCTTTTTATTATTGAGTTACATGCCTAGCAAAAGCAAAAATCCTTATTAAAAGTGATGTTCAAATATTTTCTTTCATTCTATAGCTTTTATTTTTAAGTTCTGATAGCACACTTTAAAGCTCCAATTTTAAAAAATGTTGACAAAGCTCTTTTTTTATCCTCTGTGGTTTTGGTGGTGTATCTAAGAAAATTTTAGACCTTGAAGAGAGACTTTCATTTCTCTTTATATGTATTTTGTAATTTTTATCTTTTATTCACTGGTTCATAATGGGTTATTGTTAGATTATGGTGAACAGTAGGGTTCTCAATTTATTCTTTGGCTTGAAGATATCAAGTTTTCCTAGAACTATTTTTTGAGAAGAAGATTCCTTCCTATTGAATGTCCTTGGTGACCTTGTTGAAATAAAGTGACCCTAGATGTGGGAGTGTCCTAGTTAGTTTCTCCATTTCTGTAACAAAACACTCTGACCAATACCAACTTGGGGAGGAAAGGGTTTATTCAGTTTTCATCTCTCAGGTCACAGTTCATCAAGCCCAAGGTAGCCCAAGGTAGGAACTCAGGGCAGGAACCTGGAGGCAGGAACTGGAGCACAGGCCATGGAGGAATGCTGTTTACTTGCTTCATCCTATGGCCCCTGATCAGCCTACTTTCTTATGCAACACAGGCCCACCTGCCCAGGGGTGGCACCACCCACAGTGGGCTGGGCCCTCCCATATCACTCAACAATCAAGAAGACGCCCCACAGACATGGCCACAGGCCAGTCCAATGGAGGCAATTCCCCAGCTGAGACTCCTTCAACCCAAGTGTGTTATGTTGACACTAAAGCTATGCAGCACAGGGGGTTATTTATGGACTGTCACTTCTGCTTCATTATCTACCCTGAAGACAGCACAGTTCTATTGGACTGTGATAGTGTTGTAGTAAATTTAGAAATCAGGAAGTATGAATCCTCCAAATTTGATCTGAATATTGTAGCTAGCTGTGGCTATCTTGGGTTCTTTGAATTTCCATATTCAAAATCTTAGGATCAGGTTGTCTGTTTCTGTTTAAAAAAATGTTGGTTGGAATTTTTGATATGAATTGCATTGCCTCCAGAACTCAAGCCAGCAATATTCCATCTAAGCAGTATCTGAGTAGTACTCAGCTTACATTCTACTGAATTAGCTGCTTTCAAAGTTCTTATAACACTGTTTCGTAGTTTTGGCATACAAGTCTTGCCCTCTCTTCATTTAATTTATTTCTAGGGATTTTCTGTTTCTTTCTAATGTAAATGGAATTATTTTAATCCCTTTCTGACTATTCAAGTCTAAGTGAATGGTTAAACAGATTGGATCTTTAACAATTATTACATTTACTTATTTACTCTGTGCTTGGATGTGGGTGTGCATATGCCGCATCATGTGTACAGAAATCAGAGGACAGTCTCCAGGAGTTGGTTCCCTCCTCCTATGGCTCCTAGGGATCAAACTTATGTTGTCTGGCTTGGAGGCAAAGGCCTTGACCCACATAACCATCTCACCAGCCCCTCCAGTTTTGAGAAATAACACTTTGATGAATTAATCTTTAATAAATTCATATAAGTAATGTGTGAATATGGTTAAGCCTTAGTTAGGATTCATCTAAGCTAGAAGAAAATGTTTTAATGAAAATGTGCTTTTGGTTAGTCTTGTTCCATAGAAATTACATTTTTTAAATTATTTATCTAATAACCACACAATCAGAAGAGGCATTCATTACACCAGCATTGACATATTCAATAACAATTCCCAGAGCTAAGATGCATCTCCTTCAAAATTGGCTGTAAATTTTTAGGTTTACAGTTGAATTAATACAGTTATACAATATTGTACTCAGTATAAACCCTATAAGGCATAAAATTAAATGAGGTTTTAAACTTTAAAAAAGATCTCCATTTCACTATTAAAATATACAGTTTCACGCAGAAAAATTCATTTTTAATACAATTGACTCTAAGATGCACATGTGTTTTTAATCTCTATATATCTAATTATTACTAGTCAGTCGCAGTTACTTTCTGAGCTCCTTGGCATCTGAGCATGGATATAAA
>NW_008351958.1:1918596-1931147 GCF_000622305.1 Nannospalax galili | reverse complement strand
TCCGTGTTGACCCTCCTCTTTATAGACTGAAGAATAATTATTTTTTAATTTTTTAAAAAAATTATTTATTTTTATACCCACTTTCCAGATAGCACCCTCCCATAGCCTCCCTCCCCCCACTAGAGCCCTTATACTCTGATATCCCTGCTAATGTCTGCTGTGTTGTTGGCTCCCCCAGCCATTCCCCACTGCTTGCCTTTCTGGGGAATCTAATCAGCCTATCTAGATGTCTTTGTTTTAGGAGGGTCACCTGTTCCTCACCTAGCGGTTATGTACTCTTAAGAAATTATATTGACCCCTTTAATCTTTGGTTATACTTTCCTTTTGGATGTTTAAGGCCATGCAGTTGTCCTTGATAAACCAATTTATTTTTACTCTTAAGGTAGTTTGAGGACCTGTTCCTCAGGGGTCACATGGGCTTGGGAGGGGCCCCTGGTTCCTTTCTTTTACCAGTTCTGCCCATATGAAGATAAGTCAAAGGTCCTGCTCAACCATGGTTGGCTTCGCTTGGAAAAATGGAGAAAATGATTCCTCTGTGTTTACCCTCCTCTTTGTAGACTGGACATTGGTTCAAGTCCATCTGGTGGGGTCTCCTCGGCCTCCTTGATCAAGAGGACAGGTGACCCACCACAATTACGGTACATTTTGAGGGATGCTTATAGTACCCTGGAACTAGTCAACCTAGGAGGACAAGGAGCAAAAAGTGTCCTTTATGTCCCTCTGACCAAATTATTATAGACTTCAAAGTATATCTGTTAAACACCCAAGAAGGTTAGTTCCACCAGTCTAGTATTTTTAATTACTGTGTGTCATGTAGATGAATCTTGGGTGAAGACCACTTGTTCTCAGATAAACCTTACCTAGACATATATTTCTTAATCTGCCATGTATAATTTGTCAGCCTCCTTGATCAAGAGGACAGGTGACCCACCACCATTATAGGACATTTTGAGAGATGCTCATAGTCCCCTGGAACTAGTCGACCTAGAAGAGCAAGGAGCAAAAACTGTCCTTTATGTCTCTCTGACAAATTTATTATATGCCTCAAAATATGTCTATTAAACACCCAAGAAGGTTAGTTCCACCAGTCTGGTACTTTTAATTACTGTGTGTCATGTAGATAAGTCTTGGGCAAAGATAGAAATTATATTTTATACTTTCCGTATAAGCTCTGAGCTCTTTGAGAACAGGAGACTATGCATAGAATGTGGTTGTTTCTGAGGCTGCGGGAACACTATATGAGGAAAGCAGGCATGAGGGAACAGGCAGTTGGGTTAAGAGGAAGGACATCTCAGATTTGTTTGTTTTTTCCAGTCAAGGTTGTTTATCAGCTTGGCCTACATCAGTTCAAGCTCTGTGGCACCACAAATGAGTTTCAGGTAAACCATAGCTCAGAGCCACCAAGAAAATTTGAATGTAGTCATTGTTGAGTAGGTTTAAACTTTGAAATCAAATTTCAAAATATTTTGTAACCCTTAGCATACTTAAGGAACTTATTTAGTGAACATGACAAAAGTCTTCAAAAATTGATTAATTTGAAATATCTCAGTTGCATTTACAATTGAGGGCTGGGACATAGCTTATTCTATAAAATAGTACCTACCTTGCAGTCACTAGAACCTTAGTTCAATCCTCAGAACCCATAATAAAAAAAAAAAAAAAATAGGTGTGGTAATCTCAGCACTAGGTAAATAGAGACAGGCAGATTCCCAGGCTCACTGGTCAGCCAGCCCAGGCTATTCAGAGGGTCCTGTGGTCTTCACAGGCACATACATGTATGAAACCACCCACTCTCCAAAGCAATTGGATTATAATTTGAGATTCTGTTTCAGGATAAGTCAAATAAAAAGTAAATGAAAATTATATCCAGGACCAATTTGGTTTTGAAACATACTGTGTCGAACCGTTTGCCTACATATGCAAAATGCAGAGAAGGAATTTAATAGACATGAAAAAAAAAAAAACTTGAAGCAGAGAGCAAAGCTTTTGTCTTGGCTGATGTTTTATTCATACTGTTGTGTTTCTTCTGAGTCTGTAGGGTTGGCTTTGGCACAGATAAAGAGAAAGCGATAATGTGATAAAAGAATGTTTGTATGATTGACCACCTATTCCTTTTTATTTTTACCTTTTAGTTTTGCCCGTATCTGCAAAGAAATTGTTTAAATTTTTAAACTGAGTTCAGGCTTCCCTTCCCTTCTCTTCCCTCCCCTCTGCTTCCTCCTCTCTCTCCTTTCTTTCTTTCTTTCTTTCTTTCTTTCTTTCTTTCTTTCTTTCTTTCTTTTTCTTTCTCTCTTTCTCTCTCTCTCTCTTTTGCTTTTACTTTCTTTTTTTCTTTCTTTCTTTTGAGACAATCTCCCTGTAGCCCCACCTGGTCTAGAATTTGCTGTGTAGACCAAACTGGCTTCCATTTCACAGCGATCTGCCAGCCAGCCTCTGCCTCTTGAGTGCTGGGATTAAAGGCGAGCACTACCACATCATCCTGTCTTTCTTATTTTGATTTTCATGGAAGGAGCATATGTGTATGGTTTGAAAATATTCCAACAGGAGAGGAGACCAATAAAAAGCACATTTTCCTTCTGTGCCTGACTCGAGTTCCATTCCCAAGAAACAACCTCTCAACACTTTATTTGCCTTTTCAGAAAGTCTACATGCAAGGATGTGTACCTAGCTTTTCCTGACACAGGCTATTATGCCACTTGGATCTTGCTATTTATATGTCAACACATGGGCCTATATTTCATTATTTTTAGACACTGGAAACTATTCAACTGCATAAATGGACCATAATTTACTCAACCAATCTCTCCATTGCTAATCATAAATGTTTCCTTTTCTTTTTCCTATTCTTCTTAACTATGTAAGCCCTTTTAATATCTTTGATATGGGAACAGCAAGTACTGGTTTTTTCATCGGCCACACAACTATTCTGTATAATCCAGAGTGCAATGTTTTATATAAATTATGATTTTTCAGTTTTATATATTATTTAACAGATAATGTCTTAACATTGCTTGAGTAGAATTTTAAACAGTTTAGAGCACTGAAAGTGAGTTTGTCCTGAGAGGAATAATTATTTTTTTGTCTTTTTTAAAGAAAAATTTTATTGAGCTTTTGTAAATCTTGTACAACAGTTCTTAATCAAATTCGACCCCTTTCCCCATCCATGCCCACCAACCCCGCCCCCAGACCTCATGTTTTCTGACTACATTATCATTCCTATCCAGTTAAGCATTTGTACCCGGATGTCCTTCAGTGCAAATTCATACACTGGAGTCTAGTCAGCCTATCTAGAGATGGATGGTAACGCCAATTCTCCTTCATCCAATAGTAATCAGTCTACTTCCCAGACTAGGACTGACCTGCCACCCATTTCCTTCACTCCACTCTGGGCCCTTGGCATGAGTGCTGTGCTCGATGCCACCATTGCCACAAGTTCATATGCTCAAGTTTTCAGTGACCTGAAAGCTTCTGCTTCCCTATGTTCAGGAACCAACCCTGGCTTTTGCAATCTTTCCGCCCCCTCTCCTGCAATGGGCCCTGAGCCATGGGTGGGAGAGGTTTGATATAGGAGTCCTATCCAGAGACACACACTCTACAGTCTCTTATTCTTTAAAAGTTGGCCAGTTGATGCCTTTTGTGTGCATCACATTCTGTTGTATGAGGAAGCTTCACTGGTGAGAGCTGAGGGATGCACTAGTTTTCTCTCTGTCCCCCGTTCTGCTATGTTCCATGAGTCTTAGGTGTAGAGGTTCCACTGTAGATATGTCACCTAGGACTGAGCATCTCTCAGATGTATATTCTCTGTGCCTGACCAGTTGTAGGATTCTGAAGTAGCCACCATATGTCTCAAAAAGAAGCTTCTTTAATGAGTGGTGTGTGGTATACTTGTCTGTAAATATAAGGATCTATATTTAGCATATGATAAGAAATTTCATTTGTCTAGAGATATGACAGAGATAGGATTTTCTTTAGGATCTATTACCTCTCCAGTAATGTGTTTATGTGGTTATATTTACAGTGCCACCCACATGTTCATTCCCATTGAGAGGGCTTTAAGTTCAATTATATGGCTGCTGAGGATCCCCCAGATAACAGTGCCACTACTGCACCAATAGAGGTAGTTTGCTGTGCTGGTCGTTATGGTTACTAGACTTTCGAGCTGAGTTGGGCTTGTGACTGATTTTTCTCCCTTAGAAGCTTGCTAGTATCCCCCAGAACTATGAGAGCTAAACGTCAGGTAGAAGGTTTCCAGGTCAGTTCCTACTCCATTGCTCCAAGTCCTGTGTCCAAAGTATGTCCTATCTTTAGCAATAGGGTCTTTTTTCCAGTTCTTGGAGAAAACCAAGGGCTCTGGCAATAGCTTGTATTATTTTGGGAGTATCTTGGACAGCTCTGACCAACTAAAGGGAGGTCTCTCCTGTCTGGCACCATGTTCCTTGCCATACAGCCCCCAGGTATACATATGCACTAATGTTCAAGCACCATATGTGCATTGCTCATGGGGTTTCAGAAGCAACACATTTTCCTCTAGCTTTTCTAACCCCCCAAGATCCAGTAATCTCTACTCTCTCTCCCTCCATTTGACCACCCTCCTCCCTCCCCAGTCCAAATGTCCCCATTATCCCTTCCCTATCCCCAATAACACCCACCTCCTGCCATCCCTCTCTCCTGAGTTCCCTCCTTCCCCACTATGGACCTTTCCGTGTCCCTCCCTGATCCCCTCCCAGCCAAATACTCCCACTTTCCCCATCTCCCCCTCTGGTAACATCTGTTCCCTACTATCTCCCTCTTTCAGGTTCTTTCTTTTCCTTTACCTCCATGTTTTCTTTCCATTTTCCTGGCTCCTGGTGTTACATCAGGATATATACTCACATATAAGAAATTGGTGTTATGATCCACGAATGAGAGAGAACATACGTGACTTGATTTTTTGCATTTGTGTTACTTCACTTAGTATAACAGTCCTTAGTTCCAAACATTACCTGCAAATTTCATAACTTCATCTTTTATTACTGCTGAGTAGAACTCCATTGTGTAAATGTACCACATTTTCATTATCCATTTGTCAGTGGAGGGACATTTAGATGGTTGAAGAGAGCAGTAACAAACATGAATGTACAGGTATCTCTACAGTAGGATGAGTCCTTTGGGTATATACTAGATCATATGGAGGATTAATTTTTAGTTTTTTGAGAGTTCTCCACAGTGTTTTTCATAGTGGTTTCACAAGTTTGCATTCCCGTTAGCAGGGAATGAGTGTTCACTTTTCCTCAAATCCTTGACAGTATTTGGTGTTTTCCCCTCTTGATCTCAGCCAGTCTGACTGGGGCAAGATGGACTCTTAAAGTGGATTTTTATCTGTGTTTTTCTAATTACTAAGGCTGTTGAGCTCTTTTAAAGGTGTTTCTTAGCCTCTTTTAAAGGTGTTCTTAGTTTTCAAATTTTTCATTTGAGAACTCTCTGTTCAGGTCTATAGCCCATCTTTTTATTGGGTCATTTATTTTATTGTTTCTTTGTTTTTTGAGTTCTTTGTATATTCTGGATATTAATTTTCTGTCAGATGTGTAGATGGAATTCCTCTTCCCATCCTTGGTTGTTTCTTTTGGTGTACAGAAACTTTGGATCTTAATGAGGTTCCATTTATTGTTGACCTTAATGCCTGAGCAGCTAATGTCCAATTTAGAAAGTCCTTTCCTATGCCAGTGTCTTGGAGGTTACTGCCAATGTTTTCTTATAGCTGTTTCAGAATTTCAGGTTTTATATTGAGGTCTTTGATCCATTTGGAGTTGACTTTCATTCAGGGTGAAAAATAAGGGTTTTATCATTCTTCTACAGGTAGAGATCCAGTTTTCCCAGCACCATTTGTTGAAGATACTGTCTTTCCTCTGTTGTATGTTTTTGGCAACTTTGTCAAATATTTGGAGACTGAAATTGCAGGTACTCATGTTTGGGTCTTCTATCGCATTCCACTGATCTACATATCTACATTTCTACCAGTACCATGCTATTTTTATGACTATAGCTCTATAATATGAGATCTGGTATGGTGATTCCCCAAGCATTTTTCTGTGGGAGACAGGCTTGAGCCTAGGGTGAAAGTCTTATTGACAGCCATACAGCAGGCCTGAGGCAACAGCCCGACCCCTGGAGCCATAAGGAATGCCTTGTGACATTTGCTCCTATTGGCAGATCATGAGACTGATGCCTAGAGCTCGCCACTCCCTAGTCACCACCCTTGGAATTCCAAATTGCAACACTTAGATATTGCAACAGTCAGCCTCACATGGTTTCTGGAATCAGGCTCTGTAATCTGAAACCCATTATGCTAATGAGGCATCCTACCCACTATTCTGTGATAGGACGTTAAGTCTGTTATGCTAATAGAACACTAAACCTGTTATGCTAATAAGGTATCCTACTTGCTGTGCTGTGATTGGACCACTATCCCTATATAAGCTTGTGCCTTCCTGCAATAAACCAGACCTGTGTCACTGAACCTGGTCTCATGTGTCTGAATGTGGCTCTGCTGACACAGTCTCCTCACCAGCCCTGGGGTCCAGGACTGGGCAGAAGCAGAAATGACAGGAGGCAGTGCAAGGTGAACAGAAGAGCTGCCTCAGCACCGGGCAAGCAGAAGATCAGCCTCAGCCCAGGGCATGCAGAAGAGTGGCCTCGGCCCCCAGAGAGAACGAAGGAGCGGCACCCACGAGAATGGAGGAGTGGCCACCCCTGGCAGTGACCATATTTTTCTTTTTGCCCAAGGTTTCTTTGGATATCTGGGGACTTCTGTGGTTCCATATCTATTTGAGGATGATTTTTTCTAGCTCTGTGAAGAACGTCATGGTTAATTTGTTCAGGATTGCATTGAGTCTATAAACTGCAAAAGGTAAGATGGACATTTTCACAATATTGATTTACCAATCCATGAACATGATAGGTCTTTCCATCTCCTGTTGTCTTCCTCTATCTTTTTCTATAGAGACTTGAAATTTTCATGTTAGAGATCTTTAATGTCTTTGGTTATATTCCTAAATATTTTATTTTTTAAAAGCTATTGTGAATAGGAGGTTTTCCTCAAATGCTTTTTCTGATTGACTGTAATTGGTATATAGAAAGACTACTGATTTTTGTAAGTTGATTTTGTAACCTGTCACTTTACTGAAAATATTAACAATTTTTAGCACTTTTCTAATGGAATTTTGGGGAGCTCTTATGTGTAATATATCATCTGCAAATAGAGATAACTTGATCTCTTCTTTCCCAATTAGTACTCCTTTAATTTTCTTCTCTCATCTTATTGGTCATGTAAGAGTTTCAAACACTATATTGAAAAGGAGTAGAGATAGTGGACAGCCCTCTCTGGTTCCTGATTTTAATGAAAATGCTTCCAGGTTTTCTCCATTTAGGATGATGTTGGCTTTGGGTTTGTTGTCTATAGCTTAATTATGTTGAGGTATGTTCCCTCAAGACCAATTACTTCTAGGACTTTTAACATGAAATCATGTTGGATTGTGTTAAAGACCTTTTCTGCATCTATTGAGATGACCATTCCGCTTTTGTTTTTAAGTCCTTTTATATTTTATTACATTTATTGACATATGGAATAAGGTACAGACTACAGAAGATCCATTTGAATCAGACCTTCTCTTCTCCTAACATCTCCTCTCTCTCTTTCTCCTGCTCATCTCACAAACCATTGGACCCATTTGGTAGATGGTGTCCACAGCCAGGACATTGTCTTGTACTAGATGTGATGAGCAGGGGTGGCTTGTCACAGAGACCAAGCATGGACAGAAGACAAAAAAGAACTTAGACTAGTGCTTCAACAGGCTTCAGGAGGCACGGGCCAGCATAAGGAAGCCCTGGTCCACTCCAGAGAGGGCACTGGACCTGAAGATTTCATTCTGCGCATGACCACTGTGTCTTGTCTCGTTTTGGCATTCTATTCTTGTCTTCCTCGATATTTATCTAGTGTATACCTATTCTATTGAGTCAGTGAAGTCCCATTGCTTTCATGAAAATACTACCTTTTACTCTGTTGTGGTTTAAGGATGAAATGTCCACCATAGGCTCATGTGTGTAAATTCCTGACCCCAACTGGTGGCAGTGCTTTGAGAGGTTTGTGGAAACTTTGGGGCTGGAGGCATTATGACTTCCAGGCATAGATTGTGACTTCCCCACAGTCTCATAAAATGGCAAGAGAGCCTCCCCTCTGCTTCCTCAGTTCATATACCCTTAGCTTCCCCCCCCCAACTCCCCATGCAACTAGGGTCCACGTGTAGGTTGGGAGGTGTGGCTGCCCCTCCCTACCCTTCCTTTCTTTCTGAGGGTAGCAGTTAACAAGCTTAGCTGTGATGATTGTAAAAAAGTAGGTGCAACCAAGTTTGGGAAGATGTCTTTTTGTGGTCTGCCTGTGGGAAGATAGTTCTATCAACAACCCTGCTTCCAGACCTAGCTTTCTGATTTCTGTCAGTTGCTATGATGTGAGAAGCCACAACTTCTCACCATCTAGGACAAACCCACTCCAGCTTCCATGCCTTCCTGCCATGATGGACTGTACCCTGTGGAATTAGAAGCCAAAATGAACATCTTCTCCCTTAAATTGTTTCCGTCAGGTGTCCGGTCACAGCACCCAGAAAATGAACTAATGCATAATTCTTCATGCACTCTCTTTCTCTGCATTGTGGTGGAGTCCTTAAACACACTTAATAGTTCTCAACTTGCACATTGTGATAGGACAGCGTAAGCTGGATTGTACGCAATTAGTTGCTACTTCCAGAGACTTTTATTGATAGACTTGAACAGATTGATAGCTATCCTATCTATCTCTTGCCTTTTCTCACAGCATGATCTTGCTTGGCATTCCACATGACCCTGACCCCTGTCTCAGCCACACTGATCTTTAGCCCCTCTTTGTCTCTTGTTGCTCTTTTGCTACAAACCCTTTGCCAGGCTGTCTCACTGGCCAGGCTAGTTCATCTCCATTTTCTTAATCTTGTTTCATCATGCTTCAGGTCTATAACCAAGTATTACTACATCCAGGGAAAGTTTACCGACAAATGTGACTAGCTTCTGTTCTTATAGCAACATAGTCTGAAATTTTATTTATGACATTATTTGATTAATATCTATCTCTTCCTTTAGAATGAAAACCCAATGAAAGCTGTTCATTTTCCCCCCCTTCACCAATACTCCTTTTGCTTAACAAATATTTTAAAAATTTCTTTTTGTTTTTTTTGCATATTTCATATAGAACAGATTAATCGTTTTTAGTCCCCCTTCCCCATCTCCCCCCCCACAATCCCCCCCCCACTGGAATTCATATGTTCTGTCATTTGTGTTAAGGTCTATCATACCAGGTTAGTGTCCCCAGATGTCCCTCAGTGAAAGTTCATCCACTGAGGTCTAGTCAGCCTATCTAGAGTCCCTTCCTTTAAGAAGATAAGATCTTCCTCACCCAGCAGTAATCAGCTGCCAATAATTCTTTGACTATGATTGGGGCATGATGCCATTTGCACAATTCTGTGCTGCATTTTCATCTGTTTGAGTTTGCATGGGTCTGGTGAATGCTGACACCATTGTTGTAGGTCCCTATGAGCAAGGTCCCAGGAGTCTGTAGGTCTATATTTCCATATGGTCATGAACTTCCTCCCTGCCTCTTACAATCTTTCCACCCCATCTTCCGCAATGGTCCCTAAGCCCTGTGTGGGTAGACCTCAATATAGGAGTCCTGTCCAAAGACCCACACTTCATAGCCTCTTATTCTCTATGTTTTGGCCATTTGTGACCTTTTGTGTTCCTGGCCCTCTGTTGCATGAAGGAGTTTCATTGATGAGAACTGAAAGATGCATTAGTGTTCTCTTCATCCTTTGTTCTATGTTCTGTGAACCTTAGGTGTAGAGTTTGAATCCTAGATGTGCCACTTAGTTTTGGGCAATTCATAGACAGACACACAACTGTGTGTGGCCAGTTGTGGAACTCTGTGATAATCTCTGTCTGTTGAAAAAGGAGATTCTTTGATGGGTGGTAACTAGGATATTTGTCTGCAAGTTTAAGGATTCATATTTTGTACTTAGTATGGAAGTACATTTATCTAGCAATGTGACAACCTTGGGGCTTTCTCTAAGATCTATTACCTCTCCAGCTATGTGTATTTGGCTTGGTTTATGGTACTATGCATGAATTTCCTCTCATTGAGTAGACTTTAAGTCTAATTAGGCAGCTGCTGATTACCCCCAAGATAAAAGTGCCACTATTGCACCAGTGTCGTTTGATGTGCTGGTCATTGATGTGGTTTTTAGACCTTGAACCTGGGGTTAGACCCTCAATTGATGTACTCCCTTACCAGCTTGCATAATGCTCTCCAAAGCTATGAGAGCTAGCCTTCAGGGGAGGTGACTTCCAGGACAGTTCTAGCTCCATTGCTCCAAATCCTGTGTCTGAAATATGTCCTGTATGCAGCAATAGGGTCTTACCTTCAAGTTCACAGAGGCAATCAAGGGCTGTGGCAATAGCCTGTGTAATTTAGGAGTCTCTTGAACTACTCTGGCCAACAATTCAAGGGATGGTTTCTCCTGTCTTAAATATTTTTAATTAATTAATTAATTAATTAATTAATCCACATTATAATGTCATCATTTTGTGTTTGTCTTTTTTACATTTTCTTAAGTTAGAAAAGAAAGAGATGAATTTAAAAACAGTATTATGGAATTTGGGTTCATGTTTATATAAGCTATAATTTGTCAATTGAAGCATGTTTTACATATGTCTTCCTGGAAAAAAGTCTTGAAAACATTGATGTTGCTTTATGCTATTAATCTGATCATTATATACTCTCCCCAATCAAATAATGTCATATCCTTCACACGGTATGCTGGTAATATATTTATCAGTGCAAACAAATATAATGCATGTATGTATGAATATATCCATCTATCTATCAACCATATCAATCAATCTATCATCTACCTATCATCTATCTATCTATCTATCTATCTATCTATCTATCTATCTATCTATCATCTATCTATCATCTATCTATCTATCTATCTATCTATCTATCTATCTATCTATCTACCTATCATCTATCATCTTCTATCATCTATCCATCCATTCACTATCTGAAACTTCATGTAAAATGCATACTCAACACATAACTGTGTGGAATATGGGTTAAATGTATAACTTAGTAAGGCAGATTGAATTGTCTTATACTTTGATAATGATGCCACTTAATGGATGGCAATTAGCTTATACAAGAGAGTAACCTTCTCTGAGTGCAATTTCTTCATTGTAAAGAAGGACAATAGCATCAGCAAGAATCTATTGTTCTGAGGATTAAATGGGATTATGCAATGCAAAGCTTTTCATGTCTGAAGTAGTAATGGCTTTAAAAGGAGCTATTTTATAGAGCTCTTATTTATAATAATGGCTCAGCAATTAAGAACACTGACTGCTGTTGCAGAGTTCAATTCCCAGCACCCACATGACGGCTAATAATTGTTCTTAACTCCAGTTTCAGGAGAATTTGATGCCGTCTTCTGTCCTCCAGAGGCACTGCACGACATGGGTGCACTTACATGCTGCACCCATGCACATAAAATACAAATAATAAATAAAATATTTTTAAAAATTATAGTGATATGATAACATTGAGACTTTGGGGCATGATTTAGGGAAACAAGTTGCTATGAAGTGATTATATGTCCGTCATTGCTGCCATTTCAGTGAATTTATCTGCTGATTAACTTGAATAAGGCATTCAGCACCCCCCCCCTTTTTTTTTTCCTTTTTCTTTAATTTCTTTATGTGCATATGTGTCTATGTGAGTGTATACATACCATGTGCAGGCACCCATGGAAGCCTGAAGAGGCCTTCAGAGTTCTCAGAAAGGAACTTGTAAAGCATTTGTGAGCCACCTGACGTGTGTGCTGGGATCAGAACTATGCACTGCATGACTGAGCAGCAAGTGCTCTTAACTCCCTGAGTCATCTCTCCACCCCTCAGTTTCTTCTTAAATGTGATAGAAGCACTGCATTTAGTCATGTGCTTTTCCTTTAATATAAATGTTGACATAAAGGACAATTAGCTACAAGTAGGCAGTGTTTAAAATGCTCTCTTTTAAAAAGAAACTGAGGTGCAAACAGGCATGTTGATTTTAGAAAGAGCTCAGTTACAAGATAAGGTTCATGTTTTTATGGCGGACTACAGACTGTGTATTAAGCTCTCAGAGATCTTTGTTTTTATTCATTCTCCAGATCCAGAAGAATTCATGGTTCCAAGGCAATAGCACTCATTCTTATGTACAGTGGATGTGTGTTTGAGGAGATTTGCAAGCCTTAAAATAAGCGAGCCAACCATGTCTCAGCACTTCCAGTTTAAATCACAAGCTTTAAACAGAGAAAGAGAAAGGCCATGAAAGGGGTTCACAAAATTCAAAATCAGAAGTAAATGTTAGACATTTGATAACCACAGGCATGTCCCAACTCCAAGTATTTAATTTACATGTATAATATCCTTTCTTCCATTTTACCCTGCCCCAACATTCACCC
>NW_008351958.1:1911276-1918341 GCF_000622305.1 Nannospalax galili | reverse complement strand
TCTCTCTCTCTCTCTCTCTCTCTCTCTGGCAGAGTTTTGTAAGTTGAAAGCTTTATACTGCAGGGTATGTGCCATAAATAATTTGAAGAATTTCAAAAATTGTTAGCATATTACTTTGGAATTAAAGTAAATCCCGCAGAAAAGTAGTCTATAAATTGAATACTAGATAATTTTGCATTTTATTTGTGAGAAAATGGATATTTTTCCAGGCTAAAGTTAGCTAAATATAGATGTATATATACATATGTGCATATATAATAATATGTGCATTTGTTTGCACATAAATATTCATACACTTAGAATCCTCCACACAATCCACACTAAAATTATGTGTGCATATCAATATATATTAATCAGCCTATCTTGTGGGTTGCTTTTTACAACAAACTTTCCATATGTTCAGAAATAGAATTATATGCATCTATCATTCCTGACATTCATTGCCCCATCGTGCAATTTGTCTTCATATTGTCTAAATGAACTGAATTCCGACCCTTTCCCCAGAGTAAGAGGCAATTTAGATTCTCTGCTAATTGAGACCTCAGAGTCTTAGGAAACATCAGTTTTATTGTAAGGATTGTTGTTCTCTGGGGCTTGAACCAGAACCATCAAATACAAAATCTTGAACCACACATCATTTAAGAACTGCTAATATCTCAAGATGAGTTAAGTAAGAATAGTAAAAAATTTAAAGATGTGGGAAAATAAACATAAATGTCTGAGGGGTGAGCTTTCTCTCCCACTTCCTTTCAAAAATATCCATTGATGTTGCTGCTTACTTCATTACAGCATTTGGCGAAAACACTCAAATAGCTCAAGCCACAAATTAAAGGTAAATCCAACATTTGTTTCGTAAAACATGGATTGTGAAATAAATATAGATTTGTTGGGCTTCTAAGTAATGCATACAAAATTTTGCTATTAAGCTCATATAATTTCCTAGATATTTTCCTTAATCTAATTATGTATGACATTTGGAAAATGAAGTCTCAATTATACTTCTACATGACTAATATTTTCTAAATATTACTTTCTTTTTCTTCTTTTGATTGACATCACAGATTCTATGAACACATTAGTTATTGAAGGTGCTCAGGATTAGACTCTCCAGGTACTTTTCTTTCTAAAGAGAAGAACTCAAAATGTTGCCACAAGCTCAAAACTAGTTTATTGTTTCTTCTGGAATTCATCTCTAGGCTATGAGTTACATCAGAGAAACATCATTAGTTCTGTTAACCACTGGGAAAATGAAAGGAATAGAGAGGTATGCATTGATGTACTAAAAGTCTCAGATGTTTCAGTAAAAGTCAAGATAGAAAGCAAAGCATTTAAAACCAAATACATTGTTCTCCCTTCATCCTCTAAAACCTTATAGACTGATTGCTTATGCCAACTGAGTATGCCAACAGCAGAGAGATTCCTACAGGTTTTGGTGGAAAGAAAAACCATCTTGCCAGTCTTTCTAGTCTTTCTAGAGAACACTACCAAATGAAAAACATTTTCCCAGTATCAATTAGGTCTTTACTTTTCTTCTTGTTATAACCTTTGATAACTGAAGATAGGGATTATTGAAAGACTGTCCTCATAGCTCATGGAAACAAAGGTCTTGTGAAAACCCATACCTCCAAAAAGGTGGCAGCTGGGGCAACTGAGTGAACCTTAGATTCAAAGTTTTGGCATTCAGATGTATCATTTTGAATGACCATCCATTTCTATGTGTCTTTATTTTGATGATCAAATGCACAAGAAAAAAAATCAGATTGGTCAAGCCCAGATCATGAATGTAAACTCATACCAGTCAGTTATAGTCAGGAGAAAGGTCAAAGGCACTGATATGATAGATATTTGAGGCCCAGAGAAAGATGGATCCCTGTGAATGGAGATCCACCCAACTGGCATGTGCTAAAAGATAATGCACACTAAATGTGCTAAAAGATAATGTGAAAATGCACTAACACACACACACACACACACACACACACACACACACGTGTGCTCACACAAGTGAAGCCAAAGTGTTGTTTTAGCTCCGAGTCACATTTAAGGCCACTGGAGGAGCTTATATTTATTGGATCTCTACAAGAACTAAGCACAATGCATGAATGAAAATGAAAAATGATATAATTTCATTTGCTATCACAATGTTGTAGGATGAACACTATTTTCACAGGTTGTGGATCATATCTTTAGTTATGTGGTAAGAATGGCTAATCACAGCTTTGACTCTAAAGTCCACAATTTGAAGAAAACAAAGACTACTCCAACTGGAAAAAGATAGTTGGTCTTTACCCCCACTGAAAATACTTATTTGTTTACAGATTTTTTTCTCCTCCTAAGATTTTAGCAACTAGAGGCCAGAGTGTCTTACTTATGACTTCATTTAACAGGTAGGAGAGTACCTGACATATATCAAGTGTTGAGTAGTTTGAATTAATTAAAGGTAAAGGAATAAATATTTAATCGAAACAAGTACTAAGTTCCAAGTTATTAACCCTCACAGTAGGTCAGAATGTACTTATTACTAGATAATACATCAACTTGAAGAAGTAAAAAGTATTTTATTTAGCCTCTGCTAACTTTAACACAGGTCATTTGGGAATATAAATATTTGAATATCATGTAAGACATGAGGCCCCTGTTAAGAGATTTATGTTGTGATAAAATTCATAAAATAAATGCAATCATTTGATATGTATTAAATTTGAAATGCTATTCAATTTATATAAATAAGCTCAGAGGGGCAACTTATCTCAAAAGCTGGGTCAATTAGAAAATGTTTTGCAGGGGCTGGAGAGATGACTCAGCAGTTAAGAACACTGAGTGTTCTGCGGAAGACCTGGGTTTGAATCCCAGCACCCACATGGTAGCTAACAACTGTCCGTAACTCCAGTTTCAGGGGATCCAATAGCCTCTTCTGTCTTCTGTGGGCATTGTACAACATGGGTCTTACCTACATGCAGGCAATACATGCATACACATAAAATAAAAATAATAATTTTTTTTTAAAAAAAGAAAGAAAATGTGTTACGGCAGACATACATTCGTGTGGGTACTGAATGCATCCTTATACCACTAAAGGGAAGACTTTTAGGCAGAGGAAACAGTATTAACTGAGAAATGTTTATGGCATTAAGAGGTTTTATTTTGGCAAAATAGAATTAAATATGCAATTCCATGGAGTTTACATTCATGGCACATGTTTGTAGTATCTTTGGAAAACAGTTCTAAATAGTTATCTGCTGGAAATTCCCCTTAAAGTCCTGTAAAATTTAGCTATTTTCCACCATTTTCAATGGATTCCCCACTTCATTTATGAAAAATCAATCACAACATGAGCTGTGTGTGGTGGGTGGCACATGTCTTTGGTCCCACCACTCTGGTGGCAGAGGCAAGCAGATGTCTGTGAGTTTGAGGCTTAGCCTGATCTACATAGTGAATTCTAGCTAGCCAGAGCTATATCATGAAATCCTGTCTCAAAAATAATGACCTAGAGCATCAATGCTTACTGAAGAGTGTATATATAAAGAAAGAAAGAAAGAAAGAAAGAAAGAAAGAAAGAAAGAAGAAAGCATAATTTCTACAGACTTGGAATTGCAAAGCTGGTATGCATGAAGTCCAGTGGTATGCAGTAGAGTGTTCCAGAAAAGAGAGTGAAAACTGCTGTAGGTATTCTTCAGTATAGAAACAATTATCATCAGGCTATTAGTATTTCAGAAATTGGTATGTGGGCCTGGTCAGTGTGTGGCCCATTTGGCTAGTATGTCAGTCAGCATGTCCATACAAGTCGCCTTTTTTCAGAGCTGTGGTCATGGCTGTCTGATAAGACCTGTGTGTCTTGGACCCTGAGGCCAGAATGAGTGAAGAAATATGCTGAACTTGCAGTCAGAAATGAGTCCTTGAACCTGACCCACAGAGGATGATGTGGAGAGTAAGAAAATGAAGTTGGAAAGAGACCATCGGAACTGATTGTGGACAGACACCGGGGTTAAGCTACAGCCTGGTGCAGGCCCAGCCCTGGTTTCTGAGGACAGCAGAGACCTTGGCCACAGGATCAAAGGGATGGTGGGGAGATGGGCATGTGGTCTTGCACACCTCACACTAGTGTGCATACCTGCGACTTGCCTAGAAAGTACTTTTTGCTTGCACATAAACGGAATAAATGAGTAGATGCTGGAAGACCAGTGGGAGCAAGCCCCAAAGCATGTCAGGGTCTATTTGTGCCTTGAAAAGGGGAAGAAGAGGTTGATGAAGATGAGGAGGTGGTTGTAGAGGTGGTGGATGGCAATAACGACAAGGATGGTGAGGAATGTTTCTTGCCCCTTGGATTCAGCCATGTGCTCTCTGCCTGGGGTGTTGTGCAGGTAAGGAATTTTAAGCCAGAAATGACCTTCATGTTTCAATTAGAGAACTGAAAACATGACTCAAGTCTCACGCCTCATGCCTCATCACTTGTTCCCCCTGGCCATGGAGAAGATGTGGAAACAGCAGATGCCAAAGAAGCCAACCAGATCCTTGACCATGAAAAAGAAAACACTCATCTATCTGTCTCCTTGAACAAAAGTGAAAAGTGGTTTCTTCCAATACTGACGCCCCCTAGCAAGAAATTCAAGTCAACAAGTAATTGTTGCTTCTGTTTTCTGCACAGAAATCAAAATGGTGTTTTTTTAAACATAAGTATAATCATGTGGACAGAGTGATGGAGACAGGATAATAATTCGAACCAGTGTAACTGAAACTGTGACCCTTCTCATGAGCCTGGAACTGAGGTCCCCATCTATGAGCCAGGGTTCCACTTTCCTGTAGTGATGAGCTGATGGTGGACCAGGTTGGAGGATGGAGGACTTTCTGCTGTTGGGCAATAGTGTCAGCCTTCACCGAGTGGCTGCAGTCACCGCAACCCCCTCCCACAGAGGTCCCAAATTGTAAATGGTAATAGATTTGCCTCTGTGTTGAGTGTATGATGAGAAGGGGGAGACTTGTCATTTGCAGAGTCCAGTCTTTGGTCTTGGGAGGACTGATTCTAAAGAATGGATGTCCCACCTCCCTTGATGGCAGGCTATGGTCTTGACACCACACATGGTCCTGGGCACCCAGGCCTTGACATTAGACTTTTCCTTATTTGCAGGCATTAAGAGGTTTTCTATTAATTTTCTATTACTCTTCTACAGCTCCAGTGTGCCTTCACCTGTACTCTACAGAAAATCTAAAACACCTAAATGAACTTGTAGAGATAAAAACCAGAGTCTGGGAAGTTAAAAGGAAAAAAAGAAAAATTTAAGAAAAGAAAATGGTATGTGTATACTTATGCATAATCATACATAATTTCTGTCAGAATACATACAACCAAGGACCACTTCAAATGGGATGTATTTTGATACATTTTCATACATAGTCAATGACTCTAATGGGAAGAAGCCTGGAAGGCACTTAGAACCATTTATTAAGAAACTCTGAAAATTAATTACAAAAGAGTTTGAGCTCTATATGGCACCCTAGAGACAACAGAAAATCATTTACAGCTCAAAGGTGCCAAACTGGAAAGCAGAACTTGTTTGCCATGTTAACAAAATAAACAAACATGGGCAATGAAAATAAATTCAACTCCTTTGATTTCTAAGAACTAGGGAGATTTTGTCATTCTTCTCAGAGAAAAACTATCTCACAAATAAAGGATTGACTTAGAAATCATTTAATATTCTGCAATAGTACCCAGATGATAAACAACTATGATGATATAATAGCCGGTCCAGAATATGCCATCTAAGATGCAAGGTATATTCTTTAATGGACCCTAAAAAGTACATTACTATTACATATTTTACAAATTCATAAAATGAATAAAGCATAATTTTTCAAAAAAATTATGCATATGCATTCTTTTAATGCAGTCATAATTCTGTATCACTTTACACTTTCCAGATAAGTGTTGGTCTATAAAATATCAGAATGAAATAAATTTATAAGCTTATTAACTCAGAAAGCTTAAAATGGTTTAGAATATGACTGGTCCCTGTTTCCAGCTGGTACTTCATTAATTAATGTAAATAAATGTTCCAGGGTATACATGGAGATGTCTTTGTTAGTAAACACCAAATTTTAAACAAAAAGTCACCTTTATGTATGTATCTGGATAGTTCTTAGCCGGATCCGCAGCGGTCAAATGAAATCACTGAATCTACTACACCAAAGCAATATGAGACTGTTTCCTAGATCTTTACCTCTACGGCTTTGCTTTTCTTCCAGAGCTTCCCCTTGTAAAGACAGATAAATATCTTTACCTTACTGTGTTACCTTTATTTTCATTCAATGGGAAAACAATAGTATGTTTAATCCAGATACCAATTTTTCTTTTAAGAAAACTGCTTTAAGGTGCTCCACTGGGAAATATTTTGTCAAGAACTATAAATTTGTGGTGATAAATTTATTGTGTGTGCTGCTTTCCAGAGTATTGATTAAGTGTTATGTCCCTATACCTGCTCACATAAAGAAATATGCATCCAACTTGGCATTTTGCACTCACCATATACTATCATTTTCCTTTGGAAAGCTTTGGGTTCTCCTGTGAATGAGTCAAACTACTCTACATATATGCACAGTGCTGCGTTTTACAGCATTCATGCAAAGAATACATTTTATTAGGTGCAACTCTCATCTCCTAATACCTGTATCATAATAAAATTCCACTGAACAAACATTGCTTTTTTGTGTGTTCTGTGCTTGCCTGTATGTGTAAAAATATAGCCTTCCGTATATGTTCTGATATGAATATCATGTTGATGGGGAAATGCCGCTGAGGACCTCACTGAGGACCAAAGATGCTATGAAGCTTTTCAGTGCTAATCTCCCTGTTACTTTAGAAATATCACTTATCCAGTGTAAAAATCTTTGATTAGTCTTTTGATGAAACACTAAAATCAATTCATGGCATAAAGACATGGTTTTTCAAAGCAGACTTCAGTTACCAATCAAGGACAGGATATGTCTGCAGATCTTCAGCTCCTCTGAGTACCTTTTATTATAGAACTGTCCTATTCTCTTCTATAGGATGAGAACAGTGGGTGATCA
>NW_008351958.1:1910461-1910920 GCF_000622305.1 Nannospalax galili | reverse complement strand
TGTGAATGCTAGACACCCTACCAGCTAAGCTACATCCCCAGCCTGTTTCTCTGAGCATCTTAAACCACCATGATAAATGACGTGCATGAAAATAGGCACTGTCTGTGAGAGCACAATCAAGCTTGAGCATTGATTAGATAGTTGGCAGGCTCTTTGGGATAAATGTTCTTCATTACAGAGCAAAAGGTTTATAAATATTTACAAAAAGAGTCTGATCTTCCAGCTCATTGGCCCATAGGACGTGTGGCTGGGCTCTTATCATTTGATGACTGACTTAGAAGATGTTTTGGCACCCATCCACAGGCTGAGCACAATTCCCTTCAGTCAATGCCTCCAACTTATGTTCTTCCTTTTTCTAATTTGAATTTCTTTTGTATTTTTTCTTACTAGTTCACTGAACACACAGAGTGATATAATTTTCTTGAAAAATAGCAAATAGATGATATTTAGTAAAGAAAG
>NW_008351958.1:1894378-1909964 GCF_000622305.1 Nannospalax galili | reverse complement strand
ACAATATAAATGGAATTATATTGGAGGTTATGTTAAACTGCTAGACTTATAGTCTATATACCCCACATTCTCCCATCTCTCTTATGTTATCAAAATAATCACACCCTTAGTGCATCAGTCTAATAATAAAAAAATACAACATTGTATTTCATACACTTATTCCTCCTACTATATACTGCTGTACATTATAAAATTAATTTTATACAGATTTTTTAATGCATGAAAACTAAATATGTGGTAATTATAGTTTATAAGTGCAAATCCACTATAACAAAAAGAAGATTGCTAATAAATATTAAAATTCACAAAATTTGTATTCTTTATACTCTGTGTTTCATTTTTGGAATTCAGCATATGGGTGAATTATCTTCTCACCAAAGGGTAATGTTCCATGAGAAAGATCTTCCCTGCAACAGTGTTAATGAACACCCCAAACTGCAAACCACCTAAATATTGATGAGGGAGCAGTTACATATATGAAGCTGTTTCTCTTTGGATATTTTGCAAAGGTTGTGAATTATGAGAACTCCTTTGCTTTAACGTTGGAAATACAAAAAGCAAGATATGGGACGTATGTATTGCTACAAAGGAAAACATAAGAAAACTAATAGTTAAATAATTAAATTGTTTGTAATTACATTATGAAATATCAGTTATTTTTGCCTTGATAATAAATTTTGGGTGTTTTTAAGATTAAAAAATTTTAATTGTGTATGTGTGATGGGGGGGCATTGTATACAGGCGCATGTGCCTGCGGAGGCCTGAGGTGTTGGAACCCGTGCAGCTAGATTTACAGGCAGTTGTGAGCCACAGATGTGGGTGCTAGGACCTGAACTCCAGCCCTCTGCAAGAACAGTACACCTTCGTAACCACTGAGCCATTTCTCCATTCCTGCTAATAAATTTTGTGTAATGTAATAGAAACTTTTAAATCTTAATTTTAAGAAAAACAAAATATACATAGGTTTCAGATTGAAAGATTTTAAAAATCTAGGTCAAAAAATAAATTAACATATTTCTAATTCTTTGACTGAAACAGGCACAGGGCTAAAATAATTTTATTGAGCTGTACTGTCACTAAAATTACGAAAGTTTAAGCTGCGAATTTGCACTTATAATTGTTGGCTGTATAGAGATTTAAAATGAGAGTTTTTCTGTATGTTATGAGTCTTGTCAGGGAAAGTAAAACCATAAAAACAGGTACAGTTGTAATCCATCAAGGCATACTGAAGAGAAAGTAAAAAGTTGGGAGGTTAAGGAAAAGACTGCCCATTTTCATTTGAAAAGTCACTAGGATGAAGTCTCGTAACCACGTTTATCTGACTCTCAAAGTGAGCAGATGTGTCCCATTTCTTCTATAACACATGACACATTAGACTCCCCAGTAGTTCCAACAGGCTTTTGTTCACTCCTGCTGACTGAGTTTTATCCTTGCTAGGAGTTGATTGCTCCCAACCCTCCTTGTCACAATTACACTTATTAAATAATATGAAACAGACCAAAGAAATTATACAAAAGCAACAAATGTTCCTAGAACTAGGTTGGGAGTTCTTTGGGAAGGCTAGGTAAAATTTGTGACTTTCCAATTAGGAGTGATCATAACCATGAAAAATGGGGAAAGTAAAACTAAAATCTAGTAGAAGACTGCTTTAGGTTGCTTCTTGAGAGTCAGCTTTTACATCTAATCTAATATGCTCCAACTGGAATTCATAGTTAACGTTACTGGCACAGGTTTTGTGAGCGTTCATTTGAAATTATAATCTCCAAAGGAAGGAACTTCTGTCACTATCTTACTCGGTGCTGTGTTAACAGAATACCACAGATTGGGTAATGTATACAGTAGAGACTTGTTTCCACCCTTCTGGAGCCTGGTTCAAGATCAAGACCCTGGAAATTTCTGTGCCTAGTAAGGACAGTTCCATTCCTCCAGGTGACATCCTCATGTAGCCCAGAAAGCGGAAGAGCAATGCACCTGTGGTTCTTAACGGCCCTTTGTTAGATACTAATCCATACATAAGAAAGAGGGCACCCCTATAAGTACCACCACAGTGCCCATTAAGTTTCAACATGAATTTTGAAGGAGAAACATTGACACCATCACAATTGTCAGTATAAATCAACATACTTTAAATAGAAACTAAGTATGCCTTTGTGCATTTTTATGAATCATCCTTTTAACTAGTTGTTCGATTATGTGACCTGTTTTCAGTCTTGATTGCATTTTATGTGAGAAATTCCACTCTATGCTTTTCTTAAAACAAAAAAGGAAAAATTTACTTTTTATTGTTTCTTCTATGATCCCATATAGAAAGACATAAAGCAAGATGTGGCTCTATTCCAGTCTTTGTACTGTTATGAACAGCATCTGCATTCTAAAGGAAGTTGTTTACATACAACCCACAGAGTGTTAACAGAAACATAATGTAACATCTGGATAGTAATAAGAAATTGTTTGTTGGGAAAATGTCAGATCTAGACATCCCATATTTTAGAATCATAAAAGAAGTTGTTCTACTTTATCGCTACAAGTTTCTTTAAACTTTTATATGAACCTCACATAAAAACTTTTTAAGGGGAAATATTAGTATTTTGGGAAAGTGATAACCTTGACCAAAACCAACTTGGGGAGGAAAGGGTTTGTTTTATCTTACATCTCCTGGGTCACAGTTCATCACTAGGGTAGGCCAACATACGAACTCAGGTCTGGTATGTGGAGGCAGGAGCTGAAACAAAGGCCATGGAGGAACACTGCTTACTGATTTGCTCCCCTGGCTCATGCTCAGCCTGTTTTCTTATATAATACCGGACCACCTGCCCAAGGGTGGTACTACCCACAGTGGGCTGGTTCCTCCAACATCACTCAGCAATCAAGAAAATGCTCCACAGACATGACCACAGGCCAGTACAATGGAGGCAAGTCTTCAACTGAGGTTCTCCATACCCAGGTACATCAGGTTGACAACTGAAGCTATTCAGCACAGGAACCAAATAAATGATCCTCTGCTACTCCCAGAGAAGTTGCAATCTTGTTTTTAAAAATAGACAATGAATTAAGAAATGTGATAGGCATTATCTTCTGCAACATCAATAGGAAATGAATTTGAAAATAAATTTAAACATAAGGCTTATAATTATACAAAAGGAAATACAAATAAAATGTACATTATTTAATTTAAAAGAATGATGATAATAGATTGTGTTATATTTTAAGCTAATCTCATTTTATAAGAAATGATCCAGTTGGGGCAGAGACATCTCAAGTTATATTGGTATTCTAAATATTTTCTATCAGTATTATTTGAGGCAGGGTAGACTGCATCACCTGTTGAATTTGCTTTGAGAGTCCTTTCCTTGTGTAAGAGGCATCATTAGGAAAATTAGGAAGATGGCTGTTATTGATGAAATGATACAGCTCAGAAAGCTAGTTCATGGCAAGGAAGTGGAAGCTGCAAGCTGGGATGAACATGAGCTTTTAAAAGAGGCAGAGAACATGAAAAGCCAGAAATACAGCCTGAGTAGGTAAAAAGTCTATGAGTGTTACTGAGCTCTGGAAATCAATATTGCACATTATAGAACACTTACAGGAAAAGTTGAGTAAGTTACCTAAAGGCAAGACCAGAATAGAAAGTGTGAACAAACACTGCAAGGAGGGGGGGGGCTAATAAGGAGAGAGTTGCCTGGAGGACAGTTATTCAGGTGTGACAGATAAAAGTTAGATTAATAACTAAAGAAAATCTATACTGTGGGTCATTTTTTTTGAAACACTAGAGGTGATATAAAAAGATAAATTTGCTGATTTAAAAACTCAGTTTATGTAGTAGTCTATGTGCACTTTAAATCTACAAAAAATATTCTTCACATTAGAGAAAATATAAAGGTGAGACAATTCCAGTGAAGAGGGGAAAATTTAGAGATGGTGACAAAATTAGAAATAATTGTGTGGTCTTTGTTTGTTTGTTTGGGGTCTCTTTTTTGAGACAATGTCTCCCTGTAGCCCCAGCTGGCCTGGAACTCACTAATATAGACCAGGCTGGCCTCGACCTCACAAAGATTCACCTGTTTCTGCCTCCAGAGTGCTGAGATTAAAGGTATGGGTCACCATACACGGCCCAAGATTGTGTGGTCCTTAAATTCAGCATTGGTGTAAGGTAATGTTTTAAACAGTTTTGTAATGATGTGACAGACCCTTAGGAAAGAGGACTAGAGATTGTATTACAGGTTAAATAAATGGCAGACTGTAACACCGAATTGTCCCTTGGGGGATCCGCACAGCACAGATTCTCTCGGCCCCCAGGCCCATGCGGTCCTAACACAGACTGACAAAGCTGACACCATGCATTCCATTCAGGTTTTTGAATAAAGTCTATGGAGCCCGAAAGAAAGTTACTTACAAAGGCATACACCCATGGGCTCTTTCCTCCCTACATCTCGGCTGAGCTTTTGAGATTCCTGCCACCAACGCGCCACAAGCACACCACCAGTGCTGAGCCTCTGCCTTGCCAAGATGGTGACTTTCTGCCGATTCTGGGCTTCCTCAGCGTCTGTTCTTAGACTGTCCTCCTCTGCCTCTTCTTGGAGTTCAGCGCTAGTGCCCTCTGAGGACATGCCTACCCAATACAGACATTCATACATATGCATAAATCCGTGTATGTGTATGTATCCCATGTGCATGCTTGCCTGCACACAACCCAGCATGAGATGGGTGGGTGGCAGGGACAGAAAAAGATATGGAGACATGAGCCTCCAGAAAGAACTTACATATGTGTGTAGTATGTGGTTCCAATACAATGTTTCAGATTCCACCGCCACACATGGAATGTGAGCATGCATTGACCCCAGAGATCATCTTGTCCAACTCTTCTGTCATAATATCTGGAAATTTCTTTGCAATTTCTCTGAGGTTATCATCTGTTGTTGAGAGTTGTCAAGTGAAAATGAACTCCTGAGTTTCATGTGACACTTGAAACAGTAGACAAGGCTGGAGGGATATTTACTAAAGAGTGGCTACCATGCCCACTCATCATTGTGACTTCCAGAGCCACGGTTTAGAAAACCAGGTATCTTCATCTGTGTCATCTAATTACAATCATCATTGGCCAGGAGCTCTTGAGGTACATCAAATCTCAACTTAAAATGTATTATATATACCAGATTTGGAAAACAGTGCAAATTTAGAAATACAAATATATCATTAATAGTTTTGATATTGACTATGTACTGAGACGATAGTATTTTTGGTTCCATAAAATATGCGACTAAAATTATGTTGACATCTTTTATGTATGGTTTTAAAAATGTAACTAGCATTCACTGCTGGTGGGACTGCAAACTTGTGCAACCTCTAGAAAAACAGTGTGGAGAACTCTTAAAAAACTAAAAATGAACCTACCATACGACCTGGTTATACCACTCCTTGGCTTATACCCAAAGGACTCATCCTATTGTAAGGACACTTGTACATCCATGTTTGTTGCTGCTCTTTTCACAATAGCTAAGAAATAGAAACAACCTAAATGTCCCTCAACTGACAAATGGACGCCCCTCAACTGAGAAATGGATAATGAAAATGTGGTACATTTACACAGTGGAGGTCTATCAGTGGTAAGGAAAGATGAAATCATGAAATTTGCAGGTAAATGGATGGATGCAGAATCTGTTATACTAAGTGAAGCAACACAGACTCAGAAAAACAAACGACGTATGTTCTCCCTCATATGTGGCTCCTAGCACCAAACGCTTTTAAATTCCAGGTTCTTTTAATAAAATTATGCTCTACAGCAGTCCCTTCTGCATGAAATAACTACCATCATACAACTTCAGCTGAGCCTGATTGTTAAACATTCTCACAATTGGGCTTGTTGACGGTTGCGCTCATTCATTAAAGAAGGGCCAAGAAGGGTCAATGGACCCTCACTGGATTATCCAGGCACTCTTCCCAGCCAACTGTGTGTATTTGGTCCTACTCACACATGGCCTTCTGGATTTAGGGAGGGCTAAAGTACACAATTTGGGGAAGGTTAGGAAGAGAAGGCACGACTCATGCTGGGTAAAGGCTATCCAGTAGGCATACCCTCAGGTCATTCATACACCTCAGCAACCCCTCAGTTATCTCAAAGCCTTTAAGAGGGAACTGACACTGATTCTAACCACTCCAACAGCTATCAAAATACCAGAAAGCAAAGCCTGAATTCATCACTCTCGAGTCCAGCCTTGGAAGATAAAAGAAAAACAAGGAGGAACCCAACAAATGGATGCTTTTGGAAGCCCTGGTCAAGAAATTCCAATGCACTCTCATATGAACATTTGAAAATTGCCTTGTTCTGACTTTTTTCTAGTTTCCTCTCTAGCACTTGTAATGCTAATCACTCTTGCCTTTACTTCTCCTTCACATCTCCAAGTCACGATCCAAGGACTTTCTTTTCCTCCTTGAGATAAGAGTTACACAATTTGGGAGTCTTTTAGATAGACCCGCTGAAGGGATACTCCAATTGCCTCACCCTGCATCCCTGTTCAGCATGGAAGAAGCCAGAGTGGTCTGTGTCCCGATTCCCTATCCCCAAGTTGGATAACCTCTTCAGGGGATTGTGTGATAAGTATAGGAGGAAGGAATTGGCTACACAGGGCAAAAAAACCCCAAAGAAAAGTAGCCAGTTTCTTCGCTAAAAGTCATAATGTCCTTGGACCTGTTAGCAACATACTCTGTTTTAGATGTTAGTAGAGAAACTTCAAATTCCAAAAAAGTCCATGAAAATTCCATAAAACTTAAAATGGTCATGTTGTATTTATGCTGAACAGTGCTGGTCTAGATCAGATTCACTGCCAGTTCTTTCTTCTCCTAAACTCCAGCGGTCCCCAGACAATTTTGTCCCCAGACAAAATCTAAGCTTTTGGGTGCTTTCATTTCTAGCATGTTAGTAGAGAAACTTCAAATTCCAAAAAAGTCCATGAAAATTCCATAAAACTTAAAATGGTCATGTTGTATTTATGCTGAACAGTGCTGGTCTAGATCAGATTCACTGCCAGTTCTTTCTTCTCCTAAACTCCAGCGGTCCCCAGACAATTTTGTCCCCAGACAAAATCTAAGCTTTTGGGTGCTTTCATTTCTAGCCGAAGATTTTAGTCTCTACAGCTACTTTTTCATTCTCAAAATACCCCATCTCATTTAAGTCAGCATTTCTCAAACTTGCAGAATCTCCTGAGATTTTTGACTCTCCAAGGTCACAGTCAATAGCCCTAGCTGGTCTCAGTCAGCCATGTATGAAAATTAGGGAAGAAGAGTCCACCTCAGCTTTTCATCTTTGCTGGACAAAAGGTGAACTTTTGAAGCTCTTTATAGTCCTTTTAAGTCTGGCTCTTGCCTCACCCTCCCATCTTCCCACCTCATTCACACCATCTCCAGCCAATAGACTGGAGCTGTTAAAATCTTTTCTGCCTAGGGTTTGAGGTCCCCCCACAAGCCTGGCATGCTCCTCCCTGGCCCTTCAAGTTTCTGTCCTCTATATTCACTTTTCATTCCTGCCCCAATGAGAAGCTTGATTTCCTGTGTGCCCTACTCCCAGAGGAGAGAAGTGCTGTCTAGTCTGATTTCTACACAACTCAAGCAACATAATTACGCCACTTGGAAGCTTTTAAAAATTACAGATGCTAAGGTCAAATCCCTAACATTTTTGAGTTATGGTGGGCTGTGGAAATTGGAATTTTTCTTCCAAAGCCTCTCAAGACAGCTGTTGAGTCACGTCTGGTGGTCTGAGCAGGCCCTTCCTCCCCAGCTTTGCCACACAGTATTGAGATTGTTTACATTTGGGCCGTCATCCTACACTGAGGTGGTGGACCCGGCCTTACTATCTTTTTGCTCACAATTTGTGAAGAAAAAGGCTCAAATGCTTGGGGAATGAGTAGCCCAGTGACTTTTCCTGTTTGGGTTGCTGAGGAGATGAGAAAGGTGCTGGGAAGCAGTGCAGCATGAAGGAAATCATTTGAGTCTGTTTTGAAGACTCTATGGAGAAATGCTCTTTTGAATTCATATGCCAATAACCTGGAATATAGTTGCAAAATTAGAAATGAGGGGGAAGAAAGATGGCTCAGTGGGTAAAGTGCTTGCCTCACAAGTCTGAAGGCAGACTTAGGGTCTCTGGTACCTGTGTGAATATGAGCAGGCACATTGGCCTGCCTGTACTTCCAGAGCTGGAGAGGTAAAGACCCAAGATCCTGAGAGTGAGCTGGCAAGCTGGATGAGCTCTGTGCCTAGTGGAGACCCTGCCTGAATATAGAAGGTGAATAAGGACTGAGAAAGGACTCAACCTCCGGCCTTCACACACATGAACACATGTGCATGCATGTTGTCCTCTCCACATGAACCCCCTCACACAAGAACATATACATGCACGTGTTCCACACACATGAAAAAATAAATTGGAAAATGGGCTTAATTATGAGATGACTTACTAAAACACAGACGTTTGGTATGCCAATTAAATTCTCTTTCTATAATAAGAAAAACCAGCAAATGGGAAGGATTTTGGCCCAGGAATATAAAATATATATTAAGGGTAGTTTTGGAAGAATAATTAAATACAGTTAATGTCTATTCTCAGGGGACTTTGAAGAGATAATATTTAAAACAAACATGAACTAGACAATGAAAGTGAAAAAACGAAAAGGCATTGTAAAAGAGTATTTACATTTGAAAAAGGAGCGAATGATGCCACAGAATTCATTTGCAACAAAAGCAGTGACAATTCAGGATAAGTAAGACTCTCTTACACGCCTAGGCTAATATAGAGGAGAGAAAGTCAAGGCATAGTCATAGATCTCTGTGAGTTCAAGGCTAGCCTGGTCTAGATAGTGAGTTCTAGGACAGCTGGGGCTACAGGGAGACCCTGTCTTAAAAAGACCAAAAAAAAAGAACACTGCACCAAACCTAAAAGACTAATGGGTTTGGAAATATTTTGAAGGCCAATGCAGAGATGGAATAGGAAGGAATCAAATTAGGTGCAGGTTCTGTGGAAATTCAAGACAGAAACTACAGTCATGGAAGTAAGACATGAATGTAAGGACATGGTTAAGTTCCACAAGATTTTTGGAACGTCTCCAGCAAATTTTAGTTAATGGGTAAAGGTCCAGAGCCAAAGCACATGCTGTAGTGAGCCCAGAGAACCCTGTGGAAGCCCAGGTGACTATGGAGCACGTTCCAGCAATTTGCCTCAAAGTCTTCCGTGGAAATGTGCAAACCAGTCTGTTTATTTCAGCACTTTCTACAGACAAGCCCTTCCCTGCTTCCCCTCCTTCCCTGTATAGTTGAGAAACTGTGAGCTATCATTTTTATAATACTTATCAGTTTTGTGAAGTTCTTTTTAAAAATTTTGTCTGTGGTGCATGTATGGAGGCAAGAGGACAACCGTGGGTGTTGATTGGTCCTGACTTTCCACCTTGTTTGACAGAGACTCTCTTGCTGTTTGCTGCTGTATACACCAGGCTAGCTGGCCCACAAGCTTCTAGGGGGCTCTGCTGTCTTCATCTCTAATCTCTCTATAGGAGTGCTGGGTTACAGATACTGCTATCATACTGAGCTTTACATGGGTGCTGGATGTCTGAACTCAGGTCCACATCTTGCTTGAGTGTAAGTGCTTTATCCACATAGCCATCTCCCCACCCCTTGTAAGCTTTTGTCCTTTTAAGTGTATGTAATTTTGTTTTCTTCCACGTGACAAAATCACCCCCATGAATGAGCCTATCTGTCCATTTTATTCCTGTTTCTGAGCTCCACTTACATGGTCCAGTTGCTTTATTAACATCTTCATTTTGAAAATTGTTAAGAGCACAACAAACGCTCATGTACAAAATTGAACTCAGGAACTTTTTCTTCAAACGTGACTCTAATTATTTGCTAATTGCTCAAGCAAGCTCTTAACCTTGGATTCATCCACAATATCACTTTCTTCATCATCATCCACAGTCAGTCCATCACTAAAGACTAATGGAGCTTGAGCTATGGAAGGAGCTTACAGGCAGCTGTACCTAATAGCCTTACTGGTAGTGTACTCAATAGTTCTTGGTGGCTGATGGACTATGCCTGACAGTAAAGTAACCATGCTCTGACCCCTTGAGGAAAAGGAGTCTACAAAATCCTCAAGTCACAAGAAGGGCGCAGGTGCAAAGATGGAAAGCTAGTGAATTTTGGTCCACGTGATAAACGATCAAGACTGCAGGACATACCTTATGGTGATTTTTGTTGCTGTTGCTTTTGAGTCATGGTTTCACTTGTAACCCTGGCTGGCTTGGAACTCAACAAGATTCGCCTGCCTCTGACTCTGGAGTGCTGAGATTAAAGGCACGTGCCAACACACTTGGCTCCATTGTGATTCTTCTTAGCACTGGTATTTTTGAGAAACTACTGTGGTAAAAGGCAAAAACATGTAAAAATGTTTCTAAAGAAGAACTCTGAATAAGAAAAGAATGCCGTTTAGAGAAAAAATTTCTATTCCTCATAAACTCAGAATCAGGTTGATGCTTCCTATCTCCTTCTGGCATTGTGTGTGAGCCCATATCTGCATACATATTATACATATTTGTTTCAATTATTTTTTGTATCACCCCCTTTTTTTTGGACTTTTTGAGACAGGGTCTCCCTGTAGCCCTAGCTGACCTGGAACTTGCTATGTAGACCAGGCTGGCCTTGAACTCACAGAGATCCGCCTGCCTCTGCCTCCTGAGTGCTGGGACTAAAGGCAGGTGCCACCACATCCAGCTCTATCACCACATTTTTCATATAATTAAATACTCCTTGAAGACATAATTTTAAATAAATTATCATTTTTATTTACACCAAATTTAACATATATTTAATATTTTCTTTGTCTTATATTTGTTCTTTATACTCTTTGCTATTATAAACATGAATACACTGGGAGAATTATTCCAGAAGTATGGTCACTAGTTCCAAAAATCATGTACCTTGTGAGACCTATAATATGTAACACCAAGTCACATTCCAGAACAATTTACCAATTTATATTCCCATCGACAGGGAAGAAAAATATCTACAATTTCACTTTATCCTCATCAACATCAATATTATTTAAATAGTCCTCAATTTAATGACTGGTAATATTTGAGTGTGCATTTCTCTGATAGTTAATGGACTTTTTCTTGGTTTTTAGCTGTTTGCATTACTTCTGGATATTTTTATTAGTTCACAATATTTCTTATGAATTTATTTTAAGAAATTTGAAAGCATCATAGAAATGCAATTCCATTTTAACTTATACACCTATGGTCATAATTTTATAGTAAGTCTGAAAGTTACAGATTACAATCTCTATAGTGTGGTCATGTGAGGAACTTTTCTAATTCCCTTTGTATATATTAGCATTTGATGGCAATGAATTACCCCAGTTTAATTCAACATGAGTAGATAGAATCTTTCCCATAAATGTGAATTGCAGCTTAATCTGAAAATTCTAGGAGTGCAGACAGCTGGGGACAGTTGAGAACAAACGCTATTCTCCTGCCAGTCATCATGAACCAGCGCAAAGATGAAAGATCATGGAATTCATAGGCATACATGGAGAGAGCTTTTGAAGAGGTAATTTGGGCCTTCTCAGACATTTCAATCGCCTTTATTCCAAACTTTGAATAATGGATTGAGGATGGTGACAGGGAGCCACTCGGTAGTAGTCTCAGGCCAGATATATTACATTGTTGAAAAATGGGAAAGCCGAGGCTCTCAGGCAGGAAGTGGCAAGTGGCAAGGAAGAAAAGATGAAGAGGCTGACTGCCATTATGATGGAGGAAGCACAAAATTTTGGTCCATCCTGTGTGCCGCTTTGGGTAGCATGATAATGAGGCAGAATGATCAGGAGTGAGATTTCAGAACACTGTGTACTGCTTTCTTTAACTTCCGCTGCGCGTAGTGCTTATCAGTTATATGCTAAGTGGAAAAAGTTTTCAAGGCTGTTAGATGGATGACTTTCAAGACAAACCACAAGTTATCGGGGACAGAAACATTTTATGAAGACCCAAGAAAATAAAGAAGTTATGTTAGAATCGATCAGAACTGCAAATTTCATCCAAGCAAAGGCAGCAGGCAGTTCAAAGATGCAGAGATACACTGGGGGAAAAAAGGCCACCAATCTCTAAAACAGCAGCTAGCATCATGATTCAAAAGACGCCTCTTAATATTTATGGGCAAAAACTTCTGTTCACTTGTCTGATCAACACTGACATGAAGAAAAACAGAGACAATTTTATCATGTGCCCAAATACGAGAATTTCTTGAGGTAGTAGATATTGTAATGTTTTTAAAAATCGTGTGAACTACAGGGTATCTATAGCTCCAATAAATTATTTTGCAAAATATTAATTCAGTTGTTTCTTATGATTCTCAGGGCCTTTGAAAAAAAGACTAAGGACTTTAAAAAACATATTTTGCCCAGTCCTTATGTTTGAAATTGGTGCAGTGCGGTATGGTCTGATTTAACCAAATGCACTCTGCCAGTTACAGAAGGAACAAACCAAGTAAATGTACAAAGCAGGTCAAGTCAAGATTAATGCCCATGATACTGACATGTCTTCATTTAAAAAAATGGGATGTCAAATCTTAATGTAAATGTAAAATATACATCTAGGAAGCAAGAGCCTACTAATTTAGGTATCAGGAAAGGCAAATATAGTCTTCACTGAAGCATCACTAAAGTCTGAGTTTTGCATGCTACATAGCTGATAGTTTTACAAAAATAGTTTCTCGGCCAGTCAGTCTCTAATTATGTGTTAAAAAAAATCTCCCTTTCAGCTACCTTTCAACCTGTGTTAAATCACCACTGAAAGTATAAAATCTGATTTTATGAGCACAGAGCAAGTCATTCTATATAGTAAAGGTATAAAATAGGTCACTTGAAATAAGAATTTAGAAAAGGTTGAAAATAGATGTGAAGGTAGATTTTTCAACTGCTAAATTTAGCCAGGCTTTAAAGGCAGATTTCTGATCTCAAGATATATAGACACTAAAACATAAAATAAAATGGAAATTCTGCTTGTGGTTATGATAAAGCTGAAGCACTAGGTTGATTATCTTGTGAAAACTCAGAGATTTTTGGAGATTAGTTTAAACTGTGTGTGTGTGGGGGGGGTTATGTGTGGGTATGCACACCTGAGTGTAGGTGCTGGTGAGGCCAGAAGTCAGAGGCATCAGATGCCCATGGAACTATCTGACATGGGTTCTGGGAACTGAACACTTGTCCTTTGCAAGAGCAGCAAGTGCTCTTAACCACTGAGCCATCTCTCCAGTCCCTCAAAGATTATTTTGATGCTCTTTGATTTCAGTTCCATTTCTTTCCAGTTTTATACATGGTTTGAATTAGCCTCCCCAGCTCTTGGAAAAAAATGACACTTTAAAATTATATTTAAAACTACGTATTTTTTCATATGGAGGCTGGTAGTGGCCATCTTGAGGAATATTTTTCTAATGATAGTTTTAATATCATCATCTCCCACAGCATAAAACCTAGTCTATAGCATAGACAACTGAACTAGGACTTCAATGGTTAGGGGATAATCACTTTATAAAATTTTAAGCTCAGATGTAAAATTCCAGCTCCTGCACTTCTAACTTCTGTATGTCAGATACCTGCTTTGAACAAGAAGCTCATGGATGCTCAGTGGCTGAGCCTCCAGCTAGCATTCCTTTCACTATGGAACTAAATGGCTCTCACCCAAAATCAACTCTGATCAACAGCTCCTCCCATTCTCTCACTTTCTTTTAATGAACACATAAGATTTGTACGTATGAAATCTCTTTGCCATGCAATTAAAAAAACTAGAGTGTATTTGTGGTGTATGCAGTATATGTTTCTGTGTATGCACACGTGTGTGGGTGCATGTGTATGGAAACCAGAGGCCCAAATGGGTGTCTTTCTGTATCACTTTCCACTTTATTTTTTGAGACTAGGTCTCTCATTTAACCTGAAGCTCACTAACTCTGAGAGGCTAGGTGGCCAGAGATCTCTAGGGATTCTCCTGTCTTTTCCTCTGCAGCACTGGGATTACAGCCACAGGCCACAATGCCCAGGGTTTTCTGTGGGTGCTTGTGATCCAAGCTCCTTCCTGCATGCATGGGAAGAACTTCAGTGACTGATTCATCTCTCTATGCCCCATGTGATGTTTTGATAACTGCATCTACCATATAAATGTTTAAGTCAGGTTAAACCTAACTATCTCCACAGATATTTGTCTTTTTTTTTGTAGTGAAAACACTCAAAACTTTCTTCTAACTTTTTTGAAACACATAGTATGATATCAATATACTCAAAGGTTCCCAGAGACATCTGTACTCCCATGTTTATTACAGCACATTTCACAATAACCAAGAGATGGACTCAACTTATGTACCTATCACCTGATGAATGAGCAAGGAAAAATTTGGTACTTAATGCACAGTGGTATATTATTCAATCATAAAAAAGATATGATTCTGTTCTTAATTATTAATCTGCCTTTGTTGACTAAATCCTCAGTGCTCTGCTAAGCGTTGCATCTCTGCTACCAAAATCTGTCCACTTAAAACCTTTTTCTTTCATTGATTTTACCCCCTGGATTTGTGGTCTTATGTTTTGTTCTTGGAAAATGGTACCTAAGTTCTGATTGGCCTTTCCAGTAGCTCTCAAAGGAGAGTCATCTCTTCCTTTGGAATCTGTGTCCTCACCCATTGTCATCCCTTGGAAAACCACACGCCCAACTATACTCATGTTTCAGTCCAACCCTGAAATCTGTCTCCATGTTTATTTTTTTAGTTAATTTTTTTCCTCTAATTTAAAAATTATTTTAGTCATTTTTTTGAGAATTTCATGCAATATATTCTGGTCGTATTTCTCCACTCTCCCATCTCTTCCTCAATCCACCCCTGCCCTCTACCCACCCAAATACCTATTCTTTTCCCACCTCTTTGAGTCCAATTTGTGGTGCCCCAAAACTCTTGGGTGTAGAAGCTGCCCTGGACAGTTGTTGACTTACCATAGTTCACATCCTTAAAGAAAACTGGCTCTTCCTCTCCCCAAAACTATCAGAAGTAGGACTTCGTGCCACCTTCTCTCCTCCATGCTGGGGTTTGTCTGGCTTGGACTTTGAGTAGGTCTTGTGCATGCTGTCACAATTTCTGTGAGTTCACATGTACAACTGCCCTGCTCTGGAAAACACTGTGTCCTTGTAGCCATCCACCACCTCTAGCTCTTACAAATTTTCAGCCCTTTATTCTATGTAGATTCCTGAAACTTGGGGGATGGTGATGTGGATGTCTCAGTTAGTGCTGAGCACTCCACACTCTCTTATTCTCTGCATATTGACCACCTGTGGGGTTCTGTGTTAGTTTCCTTTTACTGCAAGAAGAAGCTTCTTTGATGATAATTGAGAGATGCACTACTCTATATGTACAGCAATTGGTCATTAAGGGCCCTTCTAAGCTGGACGTGGTGGTGCATGCCTTTATACCAGCACTCAGGAGGCAGAGGCAGGTGGATTTCTGTGAGTGCAAGTCCAGCCTGGTCTGCGTATCAAGTTCCTGACCAGATGAAGCTATAGGGAGGCCCTGTTACCAA